>NW_020956288.1:188637-192152 GCF_003031625.1 Empidonax traillii | reverse complement strand
TTATCTGAAGGTCAAAGAGAAAGGTATGGAGAAAGGAGTAATGACGTAAAATAGGAGTTGGTTTGTGTTAGAGAATTTCAAGGACATTTAAATGTTATAGCACTTAACTCTTGGACACTCTGTTGTTCAGCAGAATCCTTAGCTGACAGGTAAGTGCTCAGACTACAGAACACATAGAAAAATAGCTACTTAAATGCATTTTCAGAAATTATGAATGAAACTCAAGAAAAAACAAGGATCGATGACACAGATAAAAAATAGCAAAGAGTACATGTTCACACAGCTCTATGATTGTCATGTCCTCTTGTTAAGGAATCATTCTCTAATTGTGATTCAGTTGTTGTGTAATTCAACTGGAATTATCCATTCTGATTTCCCCTTCTAAAAAAAAAATCCAGGACTATATCTGTAGACTTCACTTTTAAGTACTCAAATAATACATGAGACACTGATTTGCTTTCATCCTCTGCTTGATTCCGAACAGAACTGTTTATCCTTGTTTGTCACATCTCAGGCAAATATGCTGATCCCTAGGCTAAGGTTGCATTATCTGTCTTGTCCCGGTAGTGACATTTCCCACAATATTCAGGTATTCCTTCAGAAAGCAATGTAGCCTGAGGGGGGCAGGCTCTCACATGAAATGTGGAAGGCAGCCGCTCAAAACCCAAAATACAGTAATAAAAAAAATTACAGAAACCTGGCTGGATCTTCTCCCTTCCTGAAAGAGCACTGATACCTTGACTGCCCTAATCACAGTGGGGTTAGATCAGGAGTTGGACTTGATGATCTCGGACGTCTCTTCCAACCCAGTTAATTCTATGATTCTATGATTTATTTTTCCACCCTTAATGCTCCTCAGTTATCCCAAGCAAAATGAAATTCTTTCTAATGAAGAACAGTGACAACATATTTTATAGCAAAAGAAGGTGAAAAAGGAATCTCATTGTCCCATTGTCTGCATATTGTGTGTGAAGGCAACATCGCTCCTAGCAGAGGTTTGGCTGCTTCTCTGCAGTCTTGTGTTTTTCCTTCTATCATGATACTTACTGTCTTATTATAACTAATTGCATGTATTTGTTTCTATCCATGTAAACAGGTGCATTAGTTTACTGTTCCTCTTCACAGTGTTTACTGTTTTCCTGATCACTGCCAGCACTTTCCCTTGACTTTTCTAGTCTCTGTATCAGCACATTCATTCATTTACACACGTTTCTAAGCATGTCATCCTTCTTGTTAGCATTCTGTGTTACCATTCTGTGCTTTTTATAGTTGTACCAGAGGTATCAGTTTTAAGATGCAGTCCAGTCCCTGAAAATGGATGAGGAATTGCAGCTGAGTCTTACCAGCCTAGAACAGGAGGCAAGAACTACCTCATCATGTGCTTCCCTCCTGTTTGTGTGTCCTAGTGGGAAGTGTGGGTTTCTCTTCTCAACAGCAGAATATTCAGCTATATTCATCTTACGATCACTATAACCATCAGCTTCCTTCTTTTGTAGAATTACCACCTAGGTAGTTACTGGGTCTCTATTTCTGCAGTGATCCGGCTTCCCAAAGTACTCATTTGTGCCCTTGTCCTCATTGAATTGAAGTCTATTAAAGACCAGATTTCTGATTCATCACGGAAAATTAAAAATCCAGGCATGTCCTCCAACAAGCTGACAATTCATGATGTCTCTGTGATATCTGTAAACTTGATGAGCATACTCTCTATTCCACCATCTGAGTTATTAATAAAAGCAAAAGTTCCCAGAGCAGAAGCCTAGGAAGTCCCTCATTTGAGAGTTCTTCTTTGATGAGTTTCCAAAGAGTTGAATATCTACAAGAGTTTAATTTTCCTAGTCTTCATATGAGGATGTAATGTGAAAATGTATTAAAACTTTCATTAAAATCATGTGTTTTCTGCTTTATTCCATAACCAAAAGAATTGTTCTCCTATTATGGCAGGACAATAAACTGATTTTTCTCGAAGATTTTTTAACAGGAACAAGACTAATCCATGTTGGTGTTATTCACCCCTTTGTATTCTTACAGGTGCACACAAATAGCGTAAAATTTTCCAGTATTTTCGCAGAAACTTAGGTTGAACTCCTCCTCATCTACGAGTCCGCCTTTCCTTCTGTTTCTGAGCTACATTTGCCTGTCTATATTTTCTGCAATCTCACTCATCCACCACACCTTCTTAAAGTCATTGGGAAATGGTACTGCAATCAGTTCAGGCAATTCTTTAATTACATTGAGGCCAAACCAATTTTAGCATGTAAGTTAATCTAACTATTTTACCTCTTGGCTTTCCTGTTCTGTCCTGACTACTTTTACTTTTGTTATTAGCGCTAATAATTTTGTTAAATGGCTAATTGCACTTCATTTTTAAATTGTATTTTGAATTGAGAGAGGCATTAAGCATGGTGTCACCTGTTAATGACTTTCTCTCTGTTCAGGCTCCCTTAGTTCTCTTGCCATTGCAATCTTTAATAAAAGTTTCTGCCTAATTTTTATGACTTTTGATAACGATTTCTTTGTCATTCCTCTTTCTGATTTTGTCCTAAACATGCCTATGCTATCCTTTCTTTCCCAGACTTTTTTTGACTCTGTTGTTCATGACTGCTCTTCCTCAGCTTTAGAACAGAGTATTACAATAATTTAGGCTGGAAAGGACCTGTGGAGGTCATCTAACCCAGGTCCAATTTCGAAGTTTGATCAGGTTACTCGGGGTCTTAGTACATCAAGATGGCCATTTATCTTGTGGCTGCACCAAGAGGTAGTTACAGTCTCATCAAGAATGACATTCCAGTAAGTCCTGAACTGCCACATAAAATAACCCTGGCTAAGCTGTGTTCAAGGTCCGCTCTAGAAATTGTGCACTGAGTCCATCTGTTTTAGGTCCTGTCAATATGTCAGGCAGAAACACATGAAAAATAATGCCCCCAGCTGCTCTGCTGAGCCAACAATGAAGAATTTTTGCATACATCCAGAAGATGATGGTCAGATACCTCTGGAAATTTAGTGATGAAAAACGTGGCATATATACTTTTCCAGACTTCTCTAAGGTTTTGCAGCATGTTGTGAGTTTAGGCACTCAAACTGGGGCACAGGCATGTAAATCCCACATGGAATCAGTCCCTTGATGGCATTACTGCTAATTGGCATGTGCTAACCTATGCATTTCCTGATGTCGCTTGGCAGCTCTGAGACCCTTCTCATGGTAAGTCCAAGAAGGATTATCTGTCTAGGTTTCCCTTCACTGGCTTGTCCTTTGGGATTGATCTTGCAAGCCCTATCAGATGTAAGTAATTACAAAAAATACTTTGGGAGGTGAGACAATATTGGGATGTTCAGAAAGGGATTAGATAAATTCATGGACAACATGTCTGTAAACAGATACTTACAGAACTAGGCAGGGATGTGCTCTGGAACACAGAAAGTTGGAAGAGTCACACTTATCCATTAATTACTTCTGTAAGCTCACTGTGTCAAAGAGCAAGTATGTGGATGAGGGACATAGACTACACATGGCA
>NW_020956288.1:177027-187620 GCF_003031625.1 Empidonax traillii | reverse complement strand
AAAGGGATTAGATAAATTCATGGACAACATGTCTGTAAACAGATACTTACAGAACTAGGCAGGGATGTGCTCTGGAACACAGAAAGTTGGAAGAGTCACACTTATCCATTAATTACTTCTGTAAGCTCACTGTGTCAAAGAGCAAGTATGTGGATGAGGGACATAGACTACACATGGCAGGTCTAATGACTGATATTTGTTAAAGGAAGCCATTTGGTTGGCTCAATAGTTTCTGTCACATATTAATTCTTATGGCAAAAAGGAATGTATGGATGGCTGAGATTAACCAAGTCTGTTCCTACTAGTACTGCATTGCCTCAGGTACAACAGAATTAAGATCACGAAGATATGAACTAAGACGCAACTGACTGAGAACCAATTCTAGTAAACTGGTCATGAAGTGCTATGCAGGACAATGAGAACCTGACAAGTCTTATCATGAAATCTCTTTCAAGATTATCTGCAGCGCATTTCTGGTTGTCTTCACCATAGTTCAGCATGACTGCCTGTTGAGATCAGTGATGTGCAGTGACAGCTCAAATGAAAAAGCTGTTGGTATAACTTGGACTCATCAGACACAAATAAATTCTGTTATCAGATACTACTGAGATCCAAAAAAATCGAAAGAATTCACATCTGCACCTCAGGTATTTTTGATTAAAATAATATCAAGGTATTTCCAGAAGCTATCACAATTAGAAAGCCAATTCCCTGCAAGGGTCTAGTACAGTCGATAAGACCATTCTAGATCATGGCTTACTGAGAATTTTAGGGGCCTTTGAAAACTTACATTAAGTAGTTGGACTAACTTTAGTATGATTTACAGCTCTCTACATACTGGTGTCAGTTTGAGTTGCAGACACAATTGTTGGGCTGTGCATGCACAAATGCAGTGCTTGAATTTGCTATGATTAGGGTGACTGACTTTTTTCAGAAATAAACACACAGTTGCAATATTTTATTAGATAGCTCATGGTGGTGAGGGAAAAAAAGAACTGTTCAATCATTTCAGGTAGTTTCTCTACTGTTCATAAAATTCTTGCCTGAATTCAAGGACACTGTGAGCATCTTCTTTCGGAGAATGTCATACATCTCAAGAAAGTGACATTGCTATTTTCTAGTCTCATATTTTCTCCTGTTACTTCAGAAACATGACTTTATAAGCAGTTTAAAACTTCCCAAAAATGCTAAGTAAGTTCACCATTAACTGAATCCAGCATCAGGACATAATCACAGTACTGAACAGCTGGAATTCTGGAAAACAGTTTATTTGAAGTGTCACAAAATTTTTGGGACCATGGAAATGTCAAATTTGAGATGTTTGACTAAGAAAGCTCCTCAGTGAGAGGTGATAATCTGAGCATCTACAGACTCTTTGTTGTTTATAAACTGTTGCTGCTGCCTATGTAAAATCAGCTTCTGCAAAGACACATCCTCTGCCTGAAAAGACAGCTAAATGTCGGCATACATGAGTTATTGATGCTGTTCAAGTGTGCTCAAACACTACTTTTCAGCTAATATAATGAATAATACAGTTTGTAAAGCTGATGCCAATTGTGTGATCATTACTAGCTCTTTATTCCATTAAATACTCAGACCTAGCATCAGTTGGGTCAAGACTATATATATATATATATAAAGCATCTTTCTGT
Organism: Empidonax traillii; assembly: GCF_003031625.1. NCBI lineage: Eukaryota > Metazoa > Chordata > Aves > Passeriformes > Tyrannidae > Empidonax > Empidonax traillii. The sequence goes on along the minus strand of NW_020956288.1, from coordinate 185,968 downwards.
AAATTACTTTTTGATCCAAACGGAGCAACCAGAATGATCCAGAACCTTCAGAGGGTTCTCTTCAAAAGCAATTTCAATTAATTATTTATTAATTACTTGGCAATCTTTCTTTGTAATTCATCATTGATGCTCAAATGTTTGATCTTGTTTTCTAATTCTCTTGTAATAATGAAAAGTGATTTCCTTGGAAATGACTGTAGAAGAAGTTTATCTAAGGCTTCTCATAATTTTCTTTACCATAATGTCCTTGAGGGTTAGTACAGCGTGCAGGGTGGATTTTGCAGCTTGATGCAAATATGACAAAAGAAAAGATTGAATCTTCAGGGACAACTTCTTCCTTACCCATTTCACTGCTAATGATCATTCTTGTAAATATTTCAGAGCCTTTATATTTTTTACTGTGTACCTTCCAAATATGATGGTTTTTTATCCTGTTGTTAAATACTTGTTTGATACTCGGAGATGAGAAAAATTGTTAGGTGATTCTGTTTGATACTGTTGAGTGGACTCAATTGACTGTATAGGAAGAGCACTCAGAATCTTTACACTGATTCAAAAAACACTGGTGTTGTTCACTATAGCCAAAGCAGAAATTTAGATAATTTTGTATTGTCCAGTGAATGTTAACTTATTTTAATTTTCGGTGTTTGTGCCATTGACTTTACCAGTGATGACCATATTCCTGATTATGATGACCAGTTCAGTTCGACTACTTCTTTTCCTATAGTAGTTTGCAGACGGTAATTGGTTCTGAAACAGAAGTTCTGTCTTTTGTATCTTTCATTTAATTCAACAGATCCTGATTCCTCAAAGCAGGATATGGTTTACTGATGACAGCAATGTGAATGCAAGAAGAAAGCAATCTATGATTGTTTTCCACAGATTGCCTCCCTGCTGTAAACACAATTACCGTCATTACCTCTGGTCACCACTGAATTTGCAACTTGCCAGTTAATATGGCTGGGAATAACCAACTCTGAAAGAAGAGAAAGATAAGGTGCAGTTACATGAATGGTAAATGCCATGTTCTAAACTGATCTGGTTCTAACTCTTCCCTTTTCATATAACTTCTAGTTTCAGAAACTACCTTCAGACACTACTGGAAAGCCAATGCTGTTTCACTATGGCTGCTCAAAGCAGTAGTTACAACACAAAGTTTTTACAGTTAATTGTATCCTCCTAAAATTACATTTAAAATCTGTAAGTAATCATCTCATTTAAACACCGGGCTTTTTAGAAGTCCAAAGCACTCAGCAGTTCCCACTGAACAGAACATGACTAGGCTACCATGTATGGACCTATAAAATAAAACTAATTTATTATTTGTCATTTGGAGTTTATTTAGGAACTTCTAGTGCACAATTACTTCTGTCCATTCTATTTTTTAGTTATTATAGTAATCAATAATACTTCAAAGTAATAATTGTAAAGCTTACACTTCCACGCAAACATTTTTATTAGGCTGTTGTAATAATGCATGAATGTTGTTTACAAATAATGATACTACCGGTCCACAGATTCTGTTATAAGCCAGCTGGTTTACACTTCACAACAAAAATATTTTCTCTATATATTCTCTGAGTCTAAACATAGCTATAAATTGTCAGTTCCAGATTCAGAACACAGATCTAAGGTTGCTTTTCGGGGGTGAGAGGTGTTATCTAATCAAAACAGATTATGTTTCTTTCTTCTGAACTTTTCCTCAGTGTTTAATCATCAAAACATTTCTCCAAAATCATAATCAATACATTTTCTCTAAAAATCTACGTGCTTACATCAATTCAGCTGAAGCCTTATTTAGATGATTTTTACAGGCAGAGAAGGCCTCTGGCAATCTTTCAGTCTGTGCAATTTCTCTGAAATGTTGTCCAGAGTAGTCTGTTGAAAAATGAAATACAAGTGGGCTTTGAGCATACTTTGGTGAAGTCGGATTAGAATGAGAAGGGTAAGACCCATTTTGTCATTTAGAATCTCTGAATACTATCCCATTTTTATTCCTGTCTTTGTTTCTATGTGCCCAGTGAATTGCACAGTGAAGGAAAAGTATCAGCTCAGCCAAGGTTCTTCCCATACCTTGAGAAATTTAATGTACTCTTTTAGCATAATCATAGGACTGCTTCATACTCTTGGAACATTGGCAGGTTGTTTTAACATCGTACAGAGCTAATGGTCAGAGCCGTTTACTTATTTTAAAAGTCTCAAACAATAAATTTGCAGATTTTCCTTTATGCCGTATACCTGTGGCACGTTCAAGAAACCATGTTAAAATATCTAGATCCCTGTGTACTTGAAAGAACACATTTTTAAGCCTTTAGGAATATCGAAGCAAATGAAATCTTAGTATATAAACATGCAGAAGGTATTGAGTGAAATTATGTGAAATGAAGAACAAAGAGGTGGAGTACAATATAAACTGCTGTATTTCTTGCAGTGAGAGGTCACAGGTAACCAACCTTACATGCAAGCGTGTACCTTAAATGCCACACAGTTGAATAACTCAATGACCTTCACAGCCTAAAAGAGTTTTGCAGCTGTGCAACAGGTTTCAATAACATCATGATACATGTTGGATTCAAGGTCATAACTGCTATTTAATACAGTGCAAATTTCTTTCCAGATGACTTTATCTCAATAGCTTCTATTTTCCAAAAATGGCAGCTATTTCCCTTTTGAAATCCTCTGTAGATAAGATACTTGGGGTTCTGTATTAATATTTTCTCTAGTTCCAGATGCATTATACAGAATTTATGTTTTGTTAGGAAGTGATATACATTTGAGGGCTCACGGCACTGTAACTGAAGGAATTGGTAAGAAACTTCTCTGTTGAAACCTCTTCAGTCCACCCTGGATTTTCCACTGAAGTATCTGATACTGCCCTTTCTCAGAAAATACAGATGACAGATTTGGTGGACAGCAATGTGGCACCTCAAGTACTTCATCCCTATGTCTGATGGGAGATAAAACTTTTAGGATTTCTGGGGCATTTTTTGGGTGGACAACTGTGGTGGGTTGACCTTGGCTGGAAGCCAGGTGCCACCCATCTGCTCTATCACTCCCCTTCCCAGCCGGACAGGGGAGAGAATAAGGTACAAAAACAACTCATGGGTTGGGACAAAGCAGTTTATTTAAAGCAAAAGTAAACCAGAAGCTTACATGCGCAAAAGGGAAGCAGAGTGAAAGATAGCAGGGTTTATTCTCTACTTCCTGTGAGCAGTGATGGTCGACCACTCCCAAGCAGCAGGGCTTCAGCATGTGTGATGGTTTCTCAGCAGGCAGCTCTTGGAGACTGCTCCTTGCCTTAGCCTTTGCATCTGAGCTGACATCATATGGTCTGGAATATCCCCCTTTGGCCAGTTTGGGTCAGCTGGCCTACTTGCATCCCCTCCCAGGATCTTACCCTCAACTGAGGAAGGAATTTTACAGTGCTGGTGCTGTGCTCAGCAGTAGCCAAAACACTGTTGTGTTAGCAACCCCCTTCTAGCTACCAATGGAAAGCATAGCATTGTGAGGGTTGCTATTGGGAAATGAACTCCAGCTCAGCCAAACCCAATGAAACAACTGAGCAGGTTATCACAGGGAAGGGACAGAAGTACATTTGTCTTTCAATGACTAGAAGAAGCCTGTTGATGCAGAAAATCATAAGTGAAAACAGGACCTAAAATAAACCAACCAATGTACCAGTTCAAACAAAGTGGAGATGGTAAGAAGTTAGAATGATTGATCAAAACACTTGATGCTTAGTCTGTTCTTAAGGGATAAAGAAATGTAGATCTGTGAAAACATTTTTTTCTTTCTATAATGAAAAGAAGAGAGAGAGAAGGGCATAGAAATAAATATACAAACTTTTTTTTTTTTACACTGAATTCCATTAAAGCCCAAGGATTATGGATATGCAGCAATCAAAAGACTTGTCAAAAGCTACACGCAGAAAAGAATCTAAATGATGCTTGGGAAGGGAATGGTTACATATCAGACTAACCACAATTTGTTCAAATCAGTCAGGAATATATTTATGGAAATTAGGATGGTGCATACATACTTTTCAAAGATGAGATTGACTCAGCAAAGCTATCTGTTGTACTTAAGGAAGAACTTGTAGGACAACACTTAGAACACAGCAATTATCTCTGCTAAAGCAGAAAATGTGACAGGACAGCAGGACCAACATTCTGTATTTATCATATACTGCAAAAGATTGATGGCATATCACCCAAAGGATCTCAAACAAGTTGTAACAAAGTGCATGACAACAGCTTTATTTTTTCAACTAAGGGCAATGTAAGATCTGGAAAGCAAGTGATAATGATGCCTCATGAAGAACAAAAGCTTGAAATACAAATCAATGTAAAATGTACAAAGTACAAATCATGGTGAAATCAACATTTTTCCAAAATTACGAGGTAAACTGATTGCCCCCTAAGGCAGCAGACTGCTGAAAATAAAACTCACAAATTGTGAAATTACAGGTAACAGACAAAATATATAAAATCTCATGAGAAAAAAAAGGAATTCTATAGTGCCATTACATGACTGCATTATTTCCAATGTTGTAGATACATTCTGGCAACAATAATATATCAAAATATTCCCTTTTCAGTTGTTTCTGCATTTTAAATCCATGACAGCATAAAAAACTAGGACTGAGTTAGTACAGCACCAGGAATTGAGACCAAATAATGCCTGCATTTGACTACAGCTTAACTTTTATCTGAACCATCCAATGCTATGTATCTATACTTAAACGGCTTGTTACACTGGCACACTTGTATGTCATGGAGCTAACCAGGAAACCAAAAGAATATTTGATAATGGATGATGAAACAGTTGAATACAATTTATGTATAAAAAGTGATTATCTGGCATACTATTCCATGTTTTTGTGATATGCTGTTTTAATCAATCCCTATGTTCTTGCTGGGGAGTGAGTAATCTACATTCATTGCCTTCAGTGCATCTTCACAGCTTCCACTTCCAAGACACTGTCATCCCAGTCTTCCATGAAGATGCACAGCTCTGCAAAACCCACTCCTGAGCCCCCAAAAAGTAAGCTGTCATTTTTCCATAGTCTGGGCACTAAGCTCTCTTTCGGTCTACAGACAGCAGGGGTGTGATTAGCCTGTGCTGGATACAGAAACTAGATCTCCACATATCCTTTTCTTCCTTTCACTTGCAGAAGTAAAATGAATACTATGGTTTAACTATTGCCCTTTTACTGAGATTAGGCTTAGATGTCACAGTCATCATGTTCTGAAACTACATGGTGTGAAAATGCATTTTATGCTTCCAACAGTTTGTAGTGCAGACAAATCAGCATATACTGTAAAAATAACCTTTCATGTAATTACAAAACAAACATGATAACAAGAATATGATTCTACAACACATGATGTGTCCTGTACTCTTGTCACATTTCATGTTCCCCATGTTTTGCCTAATCACAAGTAGAAGACATCTGTCATTACTCCCTTTCTTCCTGCAAGGAATGCCTGCTTGTGGACAAAACCATGGAAAATGCTTGTCCCAGCCAGCAACAGTGTGATGGGTTTCTGATAGGCCCTCCCTCCTCCCCAGGAAAATGTCTTGTAGTAAAATAAATGTGTTTGTGCAGTGGTGACTATTTGTCACTGTAGACCCTGACATAGGCATTAAAGCATCTGCCATTTAGAACTGTGTCTCATAACTGGCCAACATAAGAGCTGCAATGAAATCCTACCTTACCATATTGAACTGGAGAAGTCTGTTTAGTTAGCAAGGTTGCACCTCTCAGATACTAACAGGACTGTAACTGATATGAGCACTAAAGTCCATATCCAATTAAAGGAAAACAACAATAATTTGGAACAGCTATTCAGCCAAGACCTCTGTGAATAAGAATTTTTAAATCTTTCCCTACAAAGACCATGTTGTCTTTGCCAAGTTCCTACCTTTCTAGCTTTCCATCTCCAGAGCATATACTACACCATTCACTACTCTACTTGTAAAACTTGCTTTTGAGGAATGGTTCCTCCCTCATGCTTTTGAATTGCCTGAAATGTCACACACTTATACACAAGCACTGGCATGCACAGTACACACAACCTTCCTCTAGTCAGTTCCTAAATCTCCAGTGAGAGTGCCTATGCCAATATGGTTATCCAAATAATATAATTTCCTTGGACAAGCAGAATTTGAATATGGTCAAGAAAACAACAGATTCTCTGTATGTAAAAGTCAGATGATAGTCTAACAACATACATAAATTAAAATCAAGAATTTAAGCTGGTCTGTGTTATTGATGCAGACCTCTGTGAAATTCAGACATTTTAAGGCACAAAGAGATAAAGAAACTCAGCTAAGAAGTTCTGCTACATACCACAAGCCATGAAGTTTCATATGCTCTGTTCCAGTAGCTGGAATTATGCTTCCATTAATATCAGAAATGTTCTTTTGCTTAAATTTCCCATAGGTTATTGTCACTATATGAAGTTCTGATCCCTCATAGAGCCTACACTGCCCAGACTTTCCAGAAAACTCATAGAAAACCTCTAATCTCTGTTCTCCAAACATTTCTGTAATATGTTGCAGATTCAGGAATAGATATGTTTTCTTTAGCAGACTGCCTATCTTTTCTGCACCAACTCTCCCACTACACATATCTCTGCCACTGTAAACATCTTTAAGAAGTAGAGGTATCTCAGTCCTTCCCATCTGCTTAAAATATTCTTCTGAAGGGAAAGGAGAGATGAAGTTTCTAATACTCTATTTGCAATCCTTGGCATAATACACTATTTCAGTAGCAAATCATATTTCTCTAGTTCTTTCCAAAGAACTGTGACTATGAATATTAGCAGATAACACAGGTGAGCCAGGTACAGATCTGTAGAGACCGGCAGTGACTTAGAAACCCCTTCATATTTCAAGGTGCCTTCCAGTTCAGCTTCTCCTGAACAGAGCCCGGATGATGCCCTCTTGAGAGCACTCTGTAAGGGGTATTGAAAGTGCAGTAAGTGGAGGTTAGTCAGAGATTTGTTCCACAAGTACACTCCTGACAAATTAAAATGAGAATGTAAACACATCCTGGGTGAGTATTTGAGTGCACCTACTGACACACTTTGAGGAATGACAGACAATTAATTCTCTAACAGCTTAGACTCATGTCCTAAGTTCATTACCACACAGGCTGCAAGTGACGATAAAACATGGACTGACGCATATTTCTGTACGTGCCACCTACCCTCACCTGAACACCCCACCAAGCTCAGGTCAGAAGGTCTGTGCAAACAGAGAACACAACAAGAGTAAGAACATAAATGTTTTCTGTAGCAAAGAGATACTCTAAGTGGTTGCCTCGAGATTGTAATGAGGACAGCATATTTTTTTTCTGTTGAGAAATAAGATTAAAAAAGCTACTGATGAAAAACGTTATTGTTTAGGGGGGCAGGGAAAGGTCATGTTAGAAATAGCAATCAGTAGAAGTTATCAAGACAAATTTAGGATGAATTAGAAGCCTGGTAAAACACAAATTTTGAAGACTAGAAAGTGTTTAAAAAAACATACGTAAAGGCAGAACAGCACTCTATATTAACAATAAAGTATGTTGAAAGTTTCTGCTAAGAAAGATGCTGTTGAAAAGGAGAGTGAAAATGTGAACAAAAATATTTCTGTATCCAAAGTAGAGACAAACTCTGAGAATCCCAGTATGCCCATAGATGGACCTACACTGGCAACTTGCACTATATAAATCTCTAAGAAGCAACATAAGAATCACTACCCTAATAGTTAAAGTATCCAGCTATCTCTCAAATCAGGTATTGTATGAGCAGAATAGGGCTATGACAAAGATGGCCTGAAAATTTCACCTTCACCCAGGTGCCATTTCACAGTGACACACTGGAATGGATATTATGTATCCCCACTGAGTACCAATGCTACTGAAAAGAAGTGTCCAAGAGAGCCAAGGTTTAAAATGCACAGTGCTTGTGGCTGGAAGAATCTTGAGAAGAGTGAAGGAGGAAAAGGAGGTATTTGGAGTGGTATGCAGTGCTAAGTGGGCCTTAGATGACAAAATATTTCTCTAAAGTTTTGGACTAGATTTCTGCTTAAACCTCAAGGTGTTAAGAGTGACCCAGGCAGTTCCAGGACTAATATTTAACCACAGTTATCCAGAAAAACGTATGTGGAAAAGTGAATTTGGAGGATCTGAAGATCAGCTGTGACTTAAAATACAGTAGATCTTTCTTGGATTTGAGTCATCCTGACCACTTACTGAATTTACAATTCACTTACTTTCTGAAATACTTCATTGGTAAGGCTAATAGACCTTGTAGACCAAATACAGTACATCATATTTTACTTGTGTAAATATGCCAAAAGTACATTTCCAGTAGAGTACCACAGTATTCTGTTGGAAGCACTAACAATTAAATAAAGAACTGGCTTCAGACTGAGAGTGAGTTTTTCTGAGAGGTTCTATCAAGCAGAGTTTAGCAATGATCCTCCTTCCAATTTTATATCCAGTTGTTCTTATTCACATGCTTTTACTTCGTCTTATGTCTTTGTGTTTATATCTAACACGATCCAGAATGCAAAGCATGAACAGAAAAAAAGCCAGTACTAACTTTTGAATCTTCTACTTGATTCGACTTTAGTTCTAAGAACATTTTGCTCATATATGCTAGGGTTGTTTGCTAGCTGTGTTATTTTCTCCAAAGAGTTGGAACAAGAGGTGCAGTGTGATAGCTACAGCAAAATTCAAGTTACTTATATCATGGGGAAACTGGTTTACTTCACTCACTTTAAAATTTATTTACAGTTGATAGGAGTTGTGCTCAGTAAAGTGCTAATTATGCTGTGTGTACATGTCCCTGCAAGGAACCAAATCTGTTTACTCTATCACTAAAAGTGCTGGAAAGAAAGAAAGTATTTTGTTTCCTGTTTAAAAAAAAAAAAAATCTGTTGACAG
>NW_020956288.1:145126-176347 GCF_003031625.1 Empidonax traillii | reverse complement strand
TTTTTTTTTTTTTTTTTTTTTCTCCCCCTCCCTCTTTTCTCTACCGTTACTAATGGTGTGGGAGAAACATACCTGTGGGACTCCAAAGCATGTAATGCCAAGGGGTAGCTTCTCCCTGGAGAGTCAGCAAATTAAATGAGAGACACAAGAGATGGGTAAAGGTCAACATTTTATCCATTTTTAAAGGGAGAAAATTAAATCACAGGGAAATTAAGTGACTGGTCAAAGGTCAAACAGAAAGAAGGTTGCAGAGTATGGAGACTGAGAAACTGTCTGATGGTCAGACTGCCCTTTTTCTAATTTGAAGATGGAAAAAACTCTCACTGGTGGAATAGTATCAAAATCAGTTTCACTGAAAAACATCTGAATTTCACTCTCTCATCCAAAACTGTATATCGTTCTGCCTCATTAAAGCAGAAATAAGACCCATTCCAATAACACTAATGTAGTCAAAACAAAACCACAACTACTCTTAGTCGTTAAGACTTTTTTACGCCAAGAAATTGGTTTGCAGTTTTGCAGAAATAGTCAATTATTAATTTCATTGTAGCTTTAGAGAAATTAATAAGTACCTCACACCTTCAGAAAGAATGAAGTGCTACATTTGAGGGCTATGAGAACATTCCAGGCACTTCATCCACTCTGCATCATATTGTGAGTTTCTATGAAAAAGTGTACATGTGTGTGTATACACAGACATGTACACACAGAGAAATATATTTACTTATCTACATTAACATACATACATATGTGTGTCTGCGTATAGATATGGCACATATGCATATGTATGTTTACATAAGCATAAAGAAATTACAGGGAATTTAAGGAACACAAGGCAGTCCAGTGAAAGAGGCAAACAGGCCATTTTCCCATTCTTTCTTCAAGGCAGATAGGCTCAGACATGATGTGACATTACAGCATACACTAACAGAGAGTGATCACAAGCTCCATTTCTGTCTCAGTGGCCAGGAAGTTCTGTATACCCTGCCAGGCCCAAGGGATCAGACTTCAGTTACACCATATGCCTGGGCTTTGCCTGCCCTAAACACTGTCAAGGACAAGGGCTGTTCAGAGAGCCCCATCACACTGTAACCCAGTCACCTGGAATCACTCCTGTCACCTCATGGGCAACGTGGGAAAGTTCAGACTGAAAGGCTAAGCTGAGGTGCAATATCTGTGAGCGCCTCATCATCACAGCAAGGCTCTGCATTGGCAATCCTCCCTGTACGTGCGGAGGGACAGCGAGCTTGGCTCCTAACCTTGGGCTGGCCCTGGTGGCTTGGGTCACAGGAATGGCATGCTTCAAGAGGAAGGTGGGGGGCGGTGGGGGAAATAGCAGGGGTTTCTTCTGAAAATATTAACCTGCCTATTTGGAAAGTGATGGCTGCCTTTGAAATCTCTCCTTATAGATCTATACTTAGCACTGGGACAGGGAGCGTGAGGGTGTGAGGGGTAGGCTGGGGGGAGGGCTCCCTGCCCAGCTCCGCGCCTTTGTCCTCCAGCCGTGCCCCAGCGGGCTCGGCAGGAGGGCCGCGCCGGGATGCCGCTTCTGAGTCCCCAGTTCGCCTCCTTTGCCTGCACCCCGAATCCACGGGATTTCGGGGGCTGGTGGGAATTTGGGTTGTGAGGTTTGGGGGGGAGGGGGGGTCTTGGTTTTGCCTTTTTTTTTTTCTTTTTTTTTTTTTTTTCCTAAACTTGCCTCCCTCCCCTAGTGTCCTCCCTCCCCCTTCTAAATAGGAGATGTTCTCAGGACAGCGCCCGCAAGACTGGCTGGAATCAGTTTTGGAGGGTGATACACCGCGACAGCTAAAAGCTGGATAGGATTTCAGCAGCTCCTATATAAAGCACGGGGGACTTATGTCACTGCACTAATTAAATTCCATCTGGGTTGTTCCTCGGGGTGTTTTTGAGCCTGCCACCCAACTCAAGCAGGCAGAGAAGCCGGGGAACAGCATGATGGACCTTTTTGAAACTGGCTCCTATTTCTTCTACTTGGACGGGGAGAATGGAGCCCTGCAGCAGCTGGAAATGGCTGAGGGATCCCCGCTGTACCCAGGCAGCGATGGCACCTTGTCCCCATGTCAGGACCAAATGCAGCCAGAGGCCGGCAGTGACAGCAGCGGAGAGGAGCATGTGCTGGCACCCCCGGGACTACAACCCCCTCACTTCCCCGGCCAGTGTTTGATCTGGGCTTGTAAAACTTGCAAGAGAAAGTCGGCCCCCACGGACAGACGGAAAGCAGCCACCCTCCGGGAGAGGAGGAGGTTGAAGAAGATCAACGAAGCCTTCGAGGCTCTGAAAAGGAGGACTGTGGCGAACCCCAATCAGAGGTTGCCCAAGGTAGAGATACTGAGGAGCGCCATCAGCTACATTGAGAGGCTGCAGGACCTCTTGCACAGGCTGGATCAGCAGGAGAAAATGCAGGAGATCGGGGGGGACCCCTTCAGCTTCAGCCCGAAGCAGGGAAATGTAAGCACTGCCGCTTGGTCCCTCCCACCGCCCCGGCAGCCAGCGGAGCCGCCGCACCCGTCACCTCCCTCCTCCTCGGGGAACCTGCGAGTCCTCGGGCCTCCAGAAGTCAGCCGGCCAGGCCCGGCCGGCCCGGGGAGCCGCGGGCCACCTCACTAACACACATTCTCTCCCCGTGTCTCCCCACTCCCGCCCCGCCTGTGTGCCGCAGATCGCCAGTTCGGACTTCCTGAGCACCTGCAGCTCCGACTGGCAAACCGTTTCTGACCATTCCCGAGCCCTAGGAATCAGCCCGAAAGAAGGTAACTCGTCCTATGGCCGGCCCCTGCTCCGCCGGCACTGCTCGCCCGCCCCCCCGGGGCCGAGCGCCCTTCCCTCGCCCCGACGGCTGCGGCCCCGGCGGTCCGTCTTTCACCCTTCCCTCCTTTGCCCGGGCTCTCCGGCATCCTGGAGCCCCCGCGCCGCAGGCCCGGCGAGGAGGAACGGTTTGCTCTTTAATGCCTTTTCTCTCGTTGAGCAGGAGGCTCCGTTGTCGAGTCGTCGGCCTCCAGCAGCCTTCGCTGCCTCTCTTCAATAGTGGACAGTATTTCTTCCGACGAGCCCAAATTGCCCAGTGCGGAGGAAGCGGTGGAGAAATAAACCCAGTTCTGTGGTAGTATGTTTAACGAAGTGCAGACCCTATCCTCTTTTCTCTAAACAAGTAACGAAGCAAATTAACGCAGTGGAAAGCCCAAGCAGGGGCCTTGTTAAGGTTGATTCAAGGTACACCTACCCCAAAGAAAATGGCTCTCACTGACTCGAGCCATATAGACTTTCCTCTTTTCTTTGTGTTCTTTTTTTTTTTTCCCCACGAGTTTTGTTTTCTTTAAATTGTGTTGCATAGACCACCCCTCTTTTTTTTCCTTTTTTTTTTTTTTTTTTCCTAATTTAAGATATTTACCTGTGTACCGGTGATCCTCTTTGTCCGAGACTCACCGGGAAGTTCATTCCTGTCTGAGTGAAGCTGTTGGTTGCATTTCGTGTGAGTCATATTTAAAGAGTTCCTGCCTCGTTTCGTTCCTGTAAATAATTTCAGTACTGTCTTTTCTTTTGTAAACATAACATATATATTTAAATGGTGGAATGTGATATTGTATATAAGAACAGATGGATTTCTTGGATTGTAAAATAAAGCTCTTTGTGTTACAGTGTTTTCCTCCCCTCCTTGTAATTTCATAATAATCCGACCCCGGAGTTAAAACCTGCCATCGACTTCAGCGAGATGAAGCCCAGATGAGTCAGACCCGTGTAGCCGAAGCACGACCCGTGTGACTGGAAGCAGGACTCGGGATAGATTTTTTTCCTTCGTTTACTCCTCTAAGGACCGTCTCTCCTTATTTAGGGCCGCTCCTGCTATGTGAGTTACCCGCCTAACTCTCCCCACGGGCTCCCAGGGAAGCACGGGCAGGGCCCGCCGCCTCTCCTGCTCCCGCAGCGCCCCGCGGCCCGATTCCTTGTCGTGCTTGCGCAACGCACGTCCCCCTGGAAAGCGATAATGCTCCCCGAAAATGTCCAACAGGGCCGCTCGAGTACCTTGCCAGGCAGGGACGCTTCTTCGGCCTTGCTCTGCACATGGAGGGTGAGCTTAGAAACGGGACACGCGAAAAGACACCCCTGCCCCTCCACCTCCCGCCTCGGTCCTTGAGCTGGGAGAGTCTCAGCGCCTCCCACCTCTTCCTCTCGGCACCGAGGACTTGAACGCAGGCATTGTCTTCAGCAAAAATGATGGTCCTGCTGCCCTAACGGGGCAGCGATAGGCTGTGACAAGAGCGCGCTCTCTTGGGGCCTGGGGGCAGCTGTGGTTTCTTCCCAGGAAAAGTAACTCCCCTTGACTTCCTTGTGCCTGAGGGAGAAGGGAATGGGGTTTCCCGGCAAGGAAAGGGTTAAGGGGCCGAAAGGGTTTGGAGGTGGGGAGGTAACAACATATGAAGCCTTTCACTCAGTGATGTGATAAAACACAGCCTGAAGATGGTGGAGCGGAGCTGCTCACAAGTCAGAGTGTTACGGTTTGTAACAGATTATACCCTCGGGAAGACGTGGCCATCAGGGAACAGCACATTCTGCCTTAAGCACACAGACACAGGGCTCGCCGGAGAGCCTGCGCAAGCAAAGGGATGACACTTCAACTCTACCCGCCGGCGCTCTCCTCGTCAGTTTTAGCCATTGATTTATTTTTTGATTTTGTTTTTTGAAAGGTCACAGTAGCGTTTCGGGAAGGTCTCCCCCTTCCCGGCCTGCTCGGGCACGAGCACACCCGTCTGAAGTGGAAGCTCTGGGCAGAGCCTTCTCTGAGAGCCGGCTCTCCCATCACCGTGCCTTCCTACCGCCTTTTCTATGCCGCCGTGGCCAGTCTGATTTTTAAACCAGTCAAGTCTAGCTCTTAATTGCTCTATAATGAGACACTCTGTTCTAAAGAATAATTGCGGCGGGACAGTGTGGTGGGCACAGTGATGCGACGGTTTCACCCTTTTTGTCCTTTCAAATTAAATCCCTTTGATTCGGGGAACCCTCGGATTTTTCAGGAAGGGGCGCGCCGGGGAGCGCGGCCCCCTGCGTGCCATCTCTGCGACCTGGCGAGACAGGGGAGGATGTGCATCTCGCTTCTGTAGCGAAGGCAGTTGACCAGCCACAGAGCATTTCAGGTCGGGCTAGCAGCTCGTCGTCCTCCTTCCTAATTTGTTTCGATCCCCGCCAGGTGCGCGGGAGGGGCTACACACAGTTCACACGCCGATCTGAGCCCCGCGGGACCCGCTGCCCGCAGCAGGGCAGGAGCGGTGCTGAGCCACTCCCCAAAGCCACAGTGTCGCGCCGGTATCTGGGCGGCCGAATGTCAGATTAATCCGCAGCTCAGCACTGACTTCTACGAACAACCCGTTCTGCCCAACAGGACCCCCACTGCAGCGTCTTCTCCAGCCGCAGGGTAACTTGAGCGATTGTTTGGAGTAAGTTTGCCTAAAGGAGAGTCTTTTTCATTAAATAAAGAAAATATCTCCCAGAGAGACTCTCCGTGACCTCCACGGCTGCGGCTGACATGCTGGCCTTCCCACTGAAGGTAGTCAGTGTGTTTGCAATTAAGATGTTTGTGTTAGATATTAATAACGATAATTTTTATTCAAGTGTCCAGCCAAAGCAAATAGGGCACTATAATCACAAAATCAAAGGGTAGTAACTGGGTAAAGACAAGAAGTTTGTGATTTAATCTTTTTCCGGAAAGGCCACGGACAAAGTCAGCGAAGTTTTTAAGGGAATGCAAGAGCCCCTGCCGCTCTCTCCTCCCCGATGCAGTTCATTTAACAAAGGCTCGAAAGCCCATACTCAGCACAGGCCCCTGAGCCTCTACCTGTTCCGCTCCCCAGGGAACCACCTGCTCGCTCCCTCAGGAGCAGAGGGTGCCTGGCCCGGCGTGGCAACGCATCGCAGCCCGCCCGAGATGCCTGCGGGGCCGGGGAGCGATGAGGGGAAGGCGAAAGGGGGAGAAGATGGTGTGTCTCTCTGTAGTGCCGCCGCGTTGTCACTGCTTTCCTCTGAAGTGATACGGCCGAGTGTTTAAAAGCCCATTTTTAAAATTATTTTTATTTTTTCCCCATCTTTATTTTCCTTGGTAAAATCACCCACCATCCAGGGAGGGAGATGGACAGCCAGTACCGTGCTCAGCTTATTCTCTGAGCTCGAAGTCAAAGGAGGCAGGAGGCGACACAGCAGCTATTTCCTGGGGAAAATTCCTGCGTGGATCGCTGCTGTTTTGAGCAGGGAATGGATGTGGGGGGCAGGGGAGGGAAGAGGCTGAATAATTGAACCATGTGCTCGCTGGGACGTCCGTCCTATAGCAGGAACTAGCAACTTTTCCCAGTCTCAAGGCTGCTAAAATATCCCTCGTGTCCCTTTGATCTCTCCTGGGAGTCCCAGGGAGCCAACAGAGGCCAATGCCTTCTTCAGCTGTCCCCTATACAAATCCCTCTGGCAGGTACTAATGTGTTTACTTAGGTGCGCGCGGTTCTCAGCGCTGGGGGGAACCAAACGTTTCTCACACGGCTGGAAGCGCCCGGCCCCACCAGCCCGACTAGGACACAGTTTTGCTGCCGGGGCAGTGCGGGGTAGCCCTCGCCGCCGCTGCCGGCACCCACCGACAGCGGGAGCAGAGCGGCTTGGCAGTGTTAAGTTTCATCCCTGAGTGACGCTCTCGCCGCGCTGCACCGGGGCTCGGCTGGGCGCTCCGTCGAGGCCGGAGGCCGGCGGGGCAAGGCGCAAGGCGCTCCGAAGGGCCGGAGTTTGGGGGGAGCTCGGGTGGACCCCAAACACCTCTCACCTCCTCAGCCCAGTGATTTCTGGTTTCGGTGGGATTTTCTTTTCCCAAAGAGAAAGGCATGGGGCTTGGAAAAAGACGGCATAGTCTGGAAACGTTGCCCACATGGGACAGAATCCCTCCAGAAATAGGTGCGGCACGGCGATTGCCGAGGAGCGGGGAGGACTGGTGTGAGGAGCATCATATAAAGAGAGACTGACACATTCACCATTTCCCTCTACTCGTCCACAGGAGCAGACAGTGTCTAATTCTCAGGCTGCTTCCCGCTTTCCGGACTTGAGCCTCCTGAAATGCAGCAGTATCCTCCCCCACCCCCCCACCTCGCCCTTCCCCAGAAACCTCATTAGCCAGCCTTGTAGTTCGTGTTTTCTCTCCCCTTTCTTTAGTTCCACTCGCCTACTGCATTTTTGCAAATCTGTTTTGAGATCACTTTACCAGAGGAGCCGTGGACTCCTTAAGGAATACTATTTACAGATCTTTTTTTCTTCCTGAATGACAGACTCTTCCATGCTTTCTTACCCTTGCCCAAGAATATTTAAGGAAAAAGGAAAGACATTTTTCTAGCTACTCAAAGACTTTTGGGGAAAGACACGGTTTTTAACAGCCCCCCGCTGAGCTAAGAGTCAAAGCTGCGAGCTAAAGCTCTGCATGCCAAGAGAGCAGGACTGAGGGAGTTGGCGTTGGTCACGGGGAGATCCACAGTGCATGCTTGGAAAGAAACCAAGCATGCACCAACCAAGAAAGGTGATCGGAACTGCAATCGGCACTTCAAAGATCAAGGAGTTTTTACGCATGAAGCATGAATATATAAACAGCTCTATTTTACGCAGTGCAAACGTGGTAAATAAAATTGCGTGTGTCTGTCTGTGTCTCTGTGTGTGCACGCCACAGCCCAGTGAAGAGTTCAAGTTACTGCCTAGCAGAACCCCTTCTGACAGACGCTATCTTAGCAAAACAGTAGAGAACTGCTCTGTTTCAGATGTGGCCCAACAAAACAGCAACCTGCACTTCAGAGTGACAGAGTCCTGAAATTCTGAGCTTTCCCCTTTCTGTAACTTTATTCCTTTACCAACTCCCTGCTTTTCCTACAGTATTCATTTCAAAGGGGGCTCCCCCTGTTTATGGCCCCAAATAAACCAAAGTAGTGCAGATGTAGCCTTTCCCAGACTTCAGATAATCATGCGTCTGCTCGAAGGAAGTAGAGTGTGTGCATGGTTGTTTTTTAGAAGTTTTAGCCTAAGAGTGGAAATCCACCGTTGGGGATTCGGGGGTGGTGGTGGAGGGGAAACAGGGAGCAGATGGGGTCCCTCCAGCCTCAACCGCGGCCGAGCTGCTGGCTGCTCTCCACCTCGCCCGTGAGGATCGCTTTCCAGCGATGTGGCTGCTACAGGGCACCTCTCTCAGAAGATACTCCCTACCTGCCTTGCTCACTTGATCAGCATCTCCTTGAGACAACTGGCTCGCCATACCACCGCATTACCTTGTCCTGAAGGGAGGCTAACTGAAGACACCTTTTTCCTGGGCACACAGACCGGCTCCGTAGTGTTTGAACCGCTGCTGGGTCACTTGCTCTCCGTTTGAGTTAACCTAGGTCATATAATTTTATTCCCAGGTAGGGAAGGTTTCCTTTGCCTTCTCATAATATTTTCCTCAGCTACAAAAGCCACCTGGATGAAACCAAAGGATTCCTGCGCGTTAGCAAATGCCTGTTAAATGGCTTCATTACCACTCTAATGACCCTTGCACCGCTCCGCTCGGCTACTGCTGCGGCTGGGGCTCTGCAAGGCTTTTGTCCCCGGCTTGTGTAAAGTTACTTAGGGATTGCGGGGTTAGAAATTTTACACTTCCAGGAGGGGTTTGTTGCGCTGGCAGCTGGGACGCATCTGTAACGGTACAAGTTTGCCTAAAAGCAGAAAATTAGCAAGCCCAAGGCACTGCTTGACTGTTGTGTCTCTAAGCAGCACCAAGTCACACGAGTAGGAGAAGGAATGGGAAGGGGATTTGTTTCGGAGCAAACACATACACTCTTCTTTTGTGAACATCTTTCCCTGTGACCCGATCCGACAGCACTAAAATCTCGGTTTCTCCCCCTCCTCCTCTCTCCTGGGCACAAGTAGCTGTGCCGTTTTGTCCCCTAATTTGTAAATTTAAGCAGCTGGTGACACAACTTTAACTACAAGACAACGCTCTCCTCGATATAAATGAACATATCTTAGGTCTAAGAAGAAGGGTAGCTTGTTTCAGGCCAGACCTGGACCATGGGCTGTGGGAAATAAAGATATGTAAGCAGACACGGTAGGTGCAACGGGGGTGCTCAACGTTAATTTCCCAGAGGCAGTGTGTGATGGGAGATGGGAACATCGGGATGAGGAAGAACTCTGTTGGAAATGTCAGTGGTTCGTGCGCGTCCACTACCCCTCTTTCTCTTTCCATACCAAAACTGAAAATTCCCAGAATTGGTTGAAATTTCTGAGATGTCGCAACCAGTTCTGGCGAGGTCGTTCATTAGAAAAATGCTCGGCTCTCCACAGGAGCGATGCGGAGCAAATTGTCTCCTGCAAACTAGAGGGGGCTTGTCCAGACAGCCCCCGGCAGGGGCTGTGGTGGGATATGCTAATAAAGACTGGCCGCTGCAGACCAGCCTCCCTTTCCATGTATATATAAGGGCCCCCTGCATCACCCGAAAGACACTTGGTCTCGGGTCGCTAATTACGGAGGAAATTAGCCCACCGCGCTGCGGAGCGCCTCGCCCAGAGCCGGTGGCTGCCGTCCCGCACTGACGGCTCCGCAGCAGGAATGGAGGTGATGGACAGCTGCAAGTTCTCCCCGTCCGAGCTCTTCTACGACAGCTCCTGCCTCTCCTCCCCGGAGGGTGAGTTCCCCGAGGATTTTGAGGCCAGGGATCTGCCCCCCTTTGGCGCCCACGAGCCCTCCGAGCTCGCCTGCTCTGAGGAAGAGGAGCATGTCCGAGCTCCCACTGGCCACCACCAGGCCGGTCACTGCCTCATGTGGGCTTGCAAAGCCTGCAAAAGAAAATCCACCACAATGGACCGGCGGAAGGCGGCCACCATGAGGGAGAGGAGGAGGCTGAAGAAAGTGAACCAGGCTTTTGAGACCCTGAAGAGATGCACCACTGCCAACCCCAACCAGAGACTCCCCAAAGTAGAGATTCTGAGAAACGCCATCAGATACATCGAGAGCCTCCAGGAGCTCTTGAGGGAACAGGTAGAAAACTACTATCACCTGCCAGGACAGAGTTGCTCCGAACCGACCAGCCCCACTTCCAGCTGCTCCGATGGGATGGTAAGAGGGAGGCAGGAGCGATCGGGCTGTGGGGACCCCAGGAAGGCCCGCGGACAGGTCCCTCTCGGCCTAGCTTCTTGAGACCAGTCCCATGGGTGTGGGACGGGCCAAACGCACCCGGACATCAGTAAAAGGCAGGCGGTTTTCCTTATAACAGGCCCCTTCCCAGATTTACCGCTGAGCACGCACGTGGGCTATCCGGGAATGCTTGGTGGGGTGGTAGCGCTGCCCGAGAGCACCCTGCAGGCGCCCCAGCCCCAGGTCCCGGAGTCTCCTCGCCTCCTCTCTTAGCGTTGTGCCGCAGAGGGGTTCGGCATGGGGCGGGGGGAGGCGGGGAAGGGGCTGCCCAGCGGCAGCAACGTGGCCGCGGGGCTGCTGCCTCGCTGCCCTGCAGGCGCCGGGGCTCCCTTCCCGCCGGCCTTCAAGGCGCTTCCCCTTCGTGGGGAGCGTCCCGCTGGCCCCTGGGCGCGGGCGGCTGGGCCGGCACTCGCCCCTCGCTATCTTGCAGGCCGACTGCGGCAGTCCCGTCTGGTCGGCGAGAGGCAGCAGCTTCGACGCGGTCTACTGCTCCGAGATGGCCCACGGTAAGCCGAGCCGAGCCGAACCTCGGCCCCCCCACTCCCCGTGGCATCTGGGGAAAGCAGAGCGGGACCCCAAGGTAACGCACTGCCGTGTCCCCGTCTCCCTTCCCCGTCAACGGCGCAGCCTACGCCGCCGATCAGAGCAGCGCCCTGTCCAGCCTGGACTGCCTCTCCAGCATCGTGGACCGTCTCTCCCCGGGGGAGGAACCAGGGCTGCCCCTCCGCGACGCCGACTCTCTCTCGCCCAGCGCCAGCATCGACTCGGGGCCGGGGACGCCCGGGACGCCGCCGCCCCGACGGACCTACCAGGCGCTATGAGGGGCCAGGAGGGCCGGCACCCCGCGCCTGCTGCCGCCGCCGGGGCTGCTGCTGTCCCGCCGGAGCCGTCCCCGTGCCCAGCCGCCTCCTGCAAATGCTTCTCGGGAGAGACGGGCAGCCCCGGTGCCCCTTGGGCCGCCGTCTCTCTCTGGGGCTGGCAGACCCCGGGGCTCGGGACACGCGCGCTACCCCGGAAACCCCGCTGCAAATAAAACGTGCTGTGAGAGAGCTGTCTGGCAGACTGGTTCTTTAAGTGCATTCCCTGGTATGGGGGAGGGCAGCCAGACCCGGCTGCGGGGCGGCCGCCTGCACTCCTGTTCAGCCGTCACCTAGCCTAGGTCTCCCCCACCTCATCACTGCGGTCCCGAGCCAGGAGATGGAGCTTCTTGCCGGGTTGGGGCCTAGGAACTTGTTTCTCACTTCACCAGTGCATACCGTTCTGAGACGGCTCATGGAGAAACAAAAATGTGTCTCCCATTACGGGTCATGGGCACATAATAAGGTTTCCTTTATTTTCTCTACAAGTGATATTTCGTAGTCATATTTACTTTCTGTGAAAGTGATGTTTAATAGTCATATTTTTTCTATCCTCCCCTCCCTGTCTTCCTTTCCCTGCACCAGTAAAGCTCTTGTTTCTTTCACTGTGTGTGAAGACTGACTGTGTATTCCAGGATTTAGCCCTAAAATTGCATGGTGACTCTCCTTTTAAAACAACTGTATTATATAGCTCTCTTACTTTGACAGGGAATTTTACTCAGTGCTCTGTCAGAGACAAATTTAGTAAAACTTGTAAGAACAAACCACATGTATCTCTGTCACAAGCCACGAGGTGTATTTCACAATATTTGCAAAGCAATATACATTTATTTGCTCCTAATGACTTTGGTCTTACCAGCCAGGATAAAAATTTGTTACTCTACATGGGTCTAGAAATAACCAGGTTAAATCTGCATCTGTTTCAGACTTAACAAGTATTTCCTTCCAGGAACTCAGTCTAAGTATTTCTATCATGAAAAATTTCCAGCTCTTTGCACTCCTTTAGTTGTAATTCAAAACGTGTCTAGCTGCCTCTCCCACCAAAAAGAAGAAAAAAAAAAAAAAAGAAAGACAGAGATGAGGTGAAGAGATGGGCTTCTTCAGAGCATCAAGAAATGTCTCATATGATTAATACTCTGACTGGGAAGGGATATACAACTCACTAGAGTGGCATAAGAATGTATTTGCCATTTGTGTTTATGTTGCTAGCAGTCAGTGGCCAACCAACCTGGAAGTGATATTTCACCTCTGATAAATCTTTCACTTGAACCCAGCCCAACTTAGTCATGTCACCAAAAGTTACCACCTGACTGCTCTTTGGCAGCGTCTCTGAGCTGAAGATGAAAGAAGCCTAACTTAGGGATGGCTCCGTCCCCACAGCACACTGAGGGACCGTGTCCCCCACAAAGGGCCACAGAGAAAGTGAGGTGGCACCTACCTGCCTGCCTGAGCCTGCAGCTGGAGGGGGTAGCAGGTGTGTGTCTGACACAGGGCAAGGCCAGCCTGGCCCTTGAGCACAGCTTCCCTCAAAATCACTTTCTGCCCTTGCCATGTGACCTTGAGATAAATGATTTTTTTTTTTTTTAGCAGAGTATTTCAGGAGGAGCCTTTACAGAATGGGCTTTCTGTGTATATAGTATGTCCCAAGTAATTGCGGAGTAGAAAAAGTGGTTTGAACGTGCAGAGGTACAAACAAGGCATTAGCACACTCTTGTCATTACAGATGCTTCAGGAGTATGCAAGTGCCTTAATACAACATAGTCCTTCTTGGTTAAGGGGGATCACTTCATGAGCTTTCTGTTCATAGGAATCTTTGTGCAAGACTGTGAACATCATTAGTTTTATGTCATAATTTCTTACACCTTGCTCCAGTGTTTGCTCCTCTCAACCAAAATACCATCCCAAGGACACTGATTATTCCCAAGGATCTAATGCAGGGCAGATGATTTTAAATGGTATTTTAAAGTGAGCTAAGCTGGAGAACTTTCAACATTTCAATCTGCACTGTGCTGACCTTGGCAAGTGATCTTGGGTGAAGAGTAACACTAGCAAATCACATGTTGGTAATGTACACCTCTCTTTGGCTGGCAGACATTTTAAGAGTTGCAAAAAGGTCAATACTTCTGAGAAGTAACTTCTGAGAGTGTGAGGAGAAGTATTCCGTGGGATGTTTGTCCATAGCTTCCCAAGTCCTACTAGGCTAGTTTACAGCCTGTGGATTTTGTTATACACATCTAGGAAACAAAATCTTAATTACAGGACATCCATGAAAAAAGCTCTCATGCCAAAATATGCTGTAATCTTCATAAGGAATGAAAGTGAGCACCATGGAACTGCCTTTAGTCTGTGGACTGGGAAGAGCAAGATATAAAAAAAAGGCTGTGGTCTTGGAAGATACACTGTTGTGGTCACATTTAGCATATTTAATAATAATAATAGGATGTGAAACTGAGAAGAAAGAATTGTATTCTATATGAAACACGTTCATTTAAGGAAGGCAGTGCCCAGAAACACATAAGAAGAAAATCTGAGCTCCACCAATCCTGCCTCTTACTATGTGGCTGAGTGCTTCAGGCTCTGAGTACTGTGTAGTGGCCTCACAGGCAGACAGGTAAGGATGCCTCATGAATGTCAGAATAATGAATATAACATAGGAGCTGCAAGTTTTCTGTCTGTCAGTCACTACAAAGAAGGGCATAATTCTGTACAATTTAAAAAACCCCATAATTAATGTTGTATTTTAATTTTACATCAGAAAATCATGCTTTTTTTGCCTAATGACTGAGAGAAGCAGCTTTTTTTTTTTTTTTTGGTGTGTTTGTATGGAGTTTCTATTGTCTTTTATCTTTCATTAAGAAATGTTTGAAAAAGCAGATACCTTTAGAGAAATACATGTTTTAAGTTCAGATCAAAAGGCCCACTGTACGTTGCAAAACTAACATAGAAACCTGGAAAAGACCCCTTAAATATATCAAGATAACAGTTCTGCTTGCTTTATGTTCAAATTTCTTGAATTGCTTGTACGGAAAAACATTCATTTTGCCTGTAGGAAAAGATCAAACTCCTTTTTTTTCCTATGGTAAGGCTTAAAAGTGATAAACTTTTAGTAATTAGGTTTTAGAGGATGAAGGGGTCAAGTCATACTGATTGTCTAAATATGCCCAGGAACACTTCAAATGCATAGCTACATTTCAGTGAAAATTCATCATCTTCATCTTCCCATCTCAGCCTGCTTGTCAGGAGCAGTTAGACTTAACCACAGCAGGTACCTACTCCTCCCTTCCTCTCTCCTACTCCTTCTTCTTCCCCTTCTCCTCTGCAGAGCCCCTGACTCACTCATCACTTCTCCTTACTCCTCTCAGCTGGACCTTAGAGTCCATGGAGGACCTGCAGCTGGCCAGATGATGACTGCTGACCTTTGGCAGGCTCTGCACAGGGTATCAGCCTTACAGCTGGTCACAACTGCCTTCTTGGCAACTAAAGATGTAATGAGCTTGGCCAGCTGCAGACTGGGCTGGGATCCTGCTGGCTAATTTGACCCTTTGTGAGGGATGGAGAAGTTCACCCCTAAATGTGGAGGGAGCGAGCGGTGCATCCATGTGCTGCTGCTCCAGGGCATCAGGGTCAGGCTTCTCCTAGAGCCAAATGGATTACTGAAATAACTAAGAAAGAGACAGAAGAGTTGTTTTTTCTTGTAATCTCTTTTGAGTTTTCTGTTTAGTATTAGATTAGGTTTAATTAGTGGCCTTTACCCTCGCTGTATCTCATGCTGTTCATTCCACCCAGTCCAAGAGACACACCCATCTGCCAGTATAGGGATGGACTGAAGGAGTTATTCCCCTTCCCAGACATGGTGTAATATATTTTCCCTCCATCCAGCAGGTGCCCCACTTTTCTATCTCCAGGAGGTTGTGCATCTTGGACACTCATAGACCTCATGCCAAGCCCACTGAAGAGTCCAGATACTTTCTCAAAGGTCTGGCTATAGTATAAAAACTCAAGGTGGTGTGCTTATAATGCATTATAGTGAGCCAAACTGTGGATTAAATCAACCTCTAATGGTTTGATTCCACAGAATTCAGAACATTAATAAATTAATAACACCTTAATTAGCAGTGAGAAAACAGTGACTATAGTCTGTTACACCTGTGTATAGCTCAGTGCAAAGACCTCACTAGCAAATGCATCACTGCTCCAGGAAAGGGGTTCGTTTTTTTTGTAAATGGATGTATTTGAATCTGCTAAAAGCTCATTCTGTTGCACTCATTTTCATGTTTTAGGTAGTGATGTATGCAATAGTTGCCTGTTGTTTGTTTGGGTTTTTTTTTGTTTTGTTTTTTTTTAGTAGTCTGAAAAAATACTAGATTTGTTTATGTTCCTGTCCCCTTCATGATACTTTCAAGGAATAGAGAAACAAGGAGTATTTCTATTTTGAAAAGTATTTAGTTCTACAATTGCTCTTTTGGACCATCTTCAAACTGAACTAATAGTGCAATTCTGAATCTTTCTGCTTGAGTGCTTTGAAAAGAAGAGAAGGAAATGTCTCTGCTGGTAATGCTGAAGATGCATCTGAAGTATAAATCTGAAATCCTTTCCTCAGAGTTAATGCTTATGCATAGACTTGTTGTAATCACCTATATAGACAGTAGAGATCACATCACAGCAAAAATTTTTTCTCAGATTTAATTAAAATATCTCAGTAACTTGAAAACAAGTAGCTTTAAAAACATCAAAAACTTTTCCAGTAGGCCAGAAGAGAGTTGGTCTGTCATCTGGGAAGTGGCTGCCTTTGGTTTGGTCCTCACTGCCATAATTCTCTCTCTGTTGGACAGTATCAAGTTTTTATTAGGAGAAGATCACCAAACTCCCTTCTTTGGGTGTATGCCTATTGGTGGCTATCATTTTGATCCTAAGATTCCTACATTTCATTAAACTGTGCCTTGAGTGAGCACCTGGAAGTCCTTTGGTCCTTTTTCTCTGGTTATATATAATGCTATGAACTCATGAATGTGAATTTCTAAGTATTAAACTTCTGCAAATGGATGAGCACCATCCTGCTGGGCACTTTCAGGACCTCAGTCATTAGTGAAGGTTTATGCAGCACCTAAACAATAAGAGTTGAGCTTATAATCCCTGCATGATTAAGTGGGGATTTTTCTGGGCCTCATTCTGAGTTTAAGTATTAACCCTTATCTTCCTTGCAAACTCTATGAGACTCTTTACCTGGTCACAGCATAGTGCAGGAGTTCATTCCTGTTGTGCGAGTGACCAAGGAAGACACATCTTATGCAGGTGCTTCAAGATGGGAAAGGGGACAGCTCATTGATCTGAAACTGTTTGATTGCTGGAAATACAGGTGGATTAACACCGAGTCTGGGCGACCGTGACTGTCTCATATTGGGAATTCCCTTTGGAAGACATACCTGGTGACAGGAAAAAGGGAGTTCCTGCTGAAACCAAAAAGGTAAGCACAGAAAGCGGGGCAGGCAGTTGTCACAGAGTTATATATGCAGCTACTCAGTTTGAAGCAAAGGGATGGTGACTCTGGGCAACTGGGAAAAAGTTTAATAACTCTAAAATTCGTTATGCTGAGCATGAAGTAGAGGAGAAACCAAGTAAACAAGGACTTAGGCAGCTATGTCCTACCAGTGCCTGAAATGCACATGTTTCACAGGGTACAAATTTCTCATGTTTATTGCCTGGGTGAAATACAAAAATGACAGAAATTTGAAATGTGAAACTTGTTATTTCTAAACTTCCTAATAAGAAGGACAGTCAAAGCTCCTTTTAGAAAAGCACTCATGAGATTGGACCTCTCAAACAGAAGTGATCTGCTCTGAGGCATGTCCTGGCCATATCTGCCTCGCACAACCCATGTTCCCATCGCTCTCTTTTCTGTCGAAGATAAGGACTATAAGAAAAAAAGAAGGATATATTTTGGTGTATAGTCTTGATTTAATACATCATTTCAACCATACCATAATTCCTTACATTCCTATTTATAAAATGAATAATCCTATTTTATTAATGCTTTTTTTTGCCCATTTCTTTCCATCTATAAAAATTTTATTGTTTATAAACAATGCACTTGGTTATATGAATAAGTTTGACTGCCATTTGGGTTTAATACTTACAGAAAGAAATGTTTACTTTCACGTAATCTCTCTTTTAATCAGAAATAGCATATTATAAAATACAGCTAGACAGCTAAGTTAATTCTTGTTGCAACTCCACCGAAGCCCCTGGAATTTCACTAGGAACAGATTTGGGCTAGAAGGCCTACAGTATAGTTACATTATATTCATTTTCTCAGTCTTCAGAAATGGACTGTTTATGCACTGAGCTGTAAAGTGATATTCGTGATGACTGAAGCCTGAAAACATTAAAATATCCAGATCCTCTGCTCCAAATCCTCTGGTATCTGAAACTGTTCCTTTGCTTTTGAAAGGAGGGGTTACCACTGCTGAGGGTAAACAAGGGCAGGGGCACGGCTTTAAGCTGAAAGAAGGACTAGCCTAGCTGATGTTGAGGCTTAACTGCAGTCAGCCTGTGTCTCAGATGCTGCCCCAGGCCCAAAGGCTGCCCACTGCCCTCCCCACCAGCCCTGCCTTCTTTCTCCTGTGACAGAAGCTTCCTGGTTGATCCTTTCAGCTCAGCAATCCTTGGGAGATTTTCTGCCTCACCCCTCAAAACCACTTTCTCAGAGGAATTTTTCTTTAAATGAAAAGTGCTGGAAAATTGCTTTTTGTTGTGATTATAATGTATACACTGATTCATACAACTTGCAACGTGCTTGAGAGCCAGAGCTCTCTGTTCACACACTGTGGCATATCAAGAACAGTCACGTTTTCTGTTTTATTTGGCCGTGATGTCTAGAAGTAGGAGCTTGAAATTGCTCTCACAGTAACCACAGTGTTTTTTTCTATGGTCTTGAGTGCCAATCAGCTTATACTAAGTAAGTAAGATAACTACTACTGTTAGGTAGTAGTTGCTGGGAGCAAGGGGAGGAGTTCATTGCCATGTTAAATCCTATAACCTGGCCAAAAAGAACTAGGGGCGGAGTTTGTAATGGAAATACCTTTAAATTGTTGTAAGCCATGATTTGAGGTGTATGTGACAGGAATTACTACAACAGGAACCACCCGACTCGAGAAGAAGTCTTACAAGGAGCAGTGCAAGTGTAGCAGTGACCTGACCTGATCTGGCTGTGGTGCCCAATAACTCCACACAACACATCACCTCTCCTGTCCTGAGTGAGCACTGTAGCAGATGGAGCTCAAAGTCACGGATTAAATGAACTCAAGGGACATTTTGTGGACATTTGTGGACATTTTGTGAACATTTTACAGGTGTGGCACATAGAATAAGGGAATGCACTTACAGTAACTGTAGTGTTTTTCTTGGTGGTCTTGAATGCCAATCAGCTCTTCCTGAATAGGTAAGATAACGTAGGTATCTGTCTACTGAGTGTGACAGTAATTGATAGGTAGAAAGTGCAAGGTAATGATAAAGAATTCTTCCTCTGGAACTTAATTGTATTTTAAAAAACGTTGCCCAGCTGTCTAGTTAGACATAAAGTCAGAGAGAAGATTTTGCTGAACACATGATAAAACGCTTCACTTTTTAAATAACAAATTTTAGACTCATTTAAAAGAAATCAGTGTGTACAAGATATGAGAGTAAGATGCAATCAAGTTTATTTTCACATCCTTTTGAACCAGTAGAAGTACCTGTTCACAGGCATAATTTACATATGCAAGTTTCAGCAAGTTCAAAGCTTAAAAATTGAGACAATCTGTGGGAAGGAAGAAAACCAGTGTATAAGCATTAACAGATTATTTATGTAAAATATCATAGGACTGCCTTTTTTGGGGATTGGTCATGCAATGCTTGACTGAGTCTTCAACCTCCAATTAAATTTTATTATATGTAATCCTGGCATGTCAGATATGGATGCCCATAGTGTCTCTGGAAAAGACCTTCCCCAGTAGCTTTATTATCATATTGCTGCAGCGATGTTTGGAAACCTTAGGGGCTTCTTTAGAGAAGTTACAGGCTCATGGGAGGTAGTAGTTGTGCAAAGGTGAGGTTCTGCATCTTTTAGCTACCTGAACAGCTCTGTTCAAATCTGATCTTGAAGGTCACTTGGTTAAAATCTGTGAGCAACACCTACAACTCTTCTTCCTCTAATTCTAGAAAGAATTGTGCTTGGCAAATATGTTGTGGTTTATGAGTGTTTTTATGTTCCTGTTTCTTGTTTCCTTTAGAAAAAGAGAAAAGCTGTGTATAACCCAGTTGAAAATGTGGGTTATCTGAGAACTGCCTGCACTGTAAGAAGAAGAACATTGCTCCAGCAGTTAAACAGTCCTCAAAATTTGCTGATGACATGCACGCTCAGGCAGGACTCATCAGGTCCTGAGCTGACATTGGTGTTGTTCGGCGTGGCAGACTGGCAGACCTGTGCTCTAATTTAGAGAGGGAAGTAGGGAGAAGGGCCTTTGGATTAATTTTGGTGCTTTAATTCTTCCACTGCAACTAAATGCAGTGAAGCAACTGGTAAGAGAAGGGAAAAAACCCTGAATCCATATTGAAAGCATATGCTGTGTATCCAAGCCAAATGTAACTCAAATAGCTGTAGCCTGAAAATTGGAAATTATAAGCATGACACCAGTCCAGCAGAAAGTATAACACACAAATACTTATAAAATTAAAAATAATTCTGGTCTTAATAGAAGTGCCTACCTTCAAGTAACACCCTAACTTGTATGAGCTTTCACTCCCTCTGGCTTCTCTGGAGAAGGCTGCTTCAGCTGAGGCTCTTTTGGGTGCAGGAATTCAAAGCTGAAGAATCCTTTTTCCAGTGGGATTATTCTTTTTATAAAGCTCTGTGTGTGTGTGCTGGAAAAGCAATTTATTTTGTCACTAACATAGGATAAAGCATCATTATGCTACTCAGCTGTCACTGGGGAGTATTTGAAAGCGGTAAATCTATTTTGGGCCCAGTAATAGTTCTAATGTTTCTAGTCTCAACAAAAAAAATTAGAAAGTACAGGACAAGGTCTGAAGTCTGCCTCTCCCCTGCAAAGTTCTGAAACTTAAGAGACAGATTTTCTACAGAATGTACAATTTTTAAAAAATCCCATCTCTTTAAAATGTTGAAGTTTAGAATTTTAAATACAAGGCTTAAAAAATCAACTGTACTATTTAAAGCATTGAAATACACAGGAGTTAGGCACTATACAAAATTCTATGGCAGACAAAGGCTCAAATTCTCCAGTGTGATTAGGTGTTTAAATATAGCTGAGAATCAGAGACTCCAGAGCCACAAGCACCAGGGCCTCAGCATATGATGGGGCACCTGGGCCCCAGTGTAACGTCTGTGAATACATTATGTGCATCAGGGCTCTGCCTAAACAGCGAGAAGAATTTAATGAAGAACATGTTTTACTTAAGTGTCTTAATCTGGATTGGAATATAATGTCTTTCCCCAGTCAAGATCAATCTATCCATCTCTCTGTCTGTCTGTCTGACTTTCTGTCCTGTGTCTGAGCCCTGTGTTTCATGGTTGGAGTAGGAATAAACACTTCATTTACAAAGCAGAAGGTGAATGTGAAATTGTTTCCCTTTTATTACATGGGTTGTCATAGCACTCACTCATGATGTGGGAAGATGAGTCAGTGAGCCCTTTTCTGCCTATGCAGAAGAGACTGGTTTGATTAGGAGAGAAGAGGGTGTTTTGGGACACAGTATTTTCAGTGCATATTTGAGCTGCACCACCGCATGGACTAAACTAAATTGTTCTTCCTGCAGCTTCCATGATGACTTTGCCTTCTCAGACATTTAATTTGCCCCTAAGTCAGCTTTCTGCTCCTTTTCTCCAGGTTTGGGGTGCATGAGTTGTGTGGCATATGATCCCCTTTATCTGCAGGAAACTGTGATTTTCTTGGTCATGTGGCTTTTTAATATATGGATAAACTGTTGGTGATCTCCATCCTGCCATGAGAGCACATTCAATCTTGTGACAAGACCACTTGTATATGCTCCACATGTGCATGGGAGCAATCTGCTCATCTACATTTTCATATCCATCCCTTGAGTGATGCAACAAGTATTTTGGTCACAAAGGGGGCAAACTTCTCATTAAGCTCATTAGGCAGGATTAGGACCTGCAGCCCATTCCTCTTCACCAGGCTGAATGGATATCCTAAAGCAAGAGCTTTGTAACCACTGGGCTGCTGCAGAAGGTGGATCTTTGCTGGGCTGTGAACTGGAGACCTTGTGACAGGAAATTCCATTGACCGCTGTGGCCTGGGAGAAGTATGAGCAGTAGCAACAGGAAAGTCTTAATCCACCACAACTGTTGTGACTCAGGTAGGGTTTTTTATACCTTTTTGCTTTCTAGAGGAGGTCTCCTTGCCAAACTTGATCCTCTTAGGAGAAGCTGGAGCTTTAGGACAATTGCAATAAAGTTTCTGACGAATATGAAGCATACATACTGGAATAGCAATGTATAATAACTTTATCTCTGCCTTTGTCACATATTGGAGGAAGTTTTTTTGCAATGGTGACTATGCACTTTGAATAGTTATGTCCAGGAATGATTAACAGGTTTGCTTATTACACATAGTAGCTGCTGCAGCAATGCATTGAATGAAAACCAGAGAAGGAGGAATCTGCGCTACCTGCAGGTATTTTTATTCTCTGTTGTTGAATTGAATTATGACTATATGGGAAGAAGGTTAATGAACTGAAAATGAAATGGCAGTTACCTCAGGTACACATGCTGGAGCATGTTGTTGTGTTGTGTCTTATATAACTGAGAAAATTGAGCTACAAAGTGCAGTGTTGCTGCAACACTTTCTTAAGGACTGGGGAGCACACTGCGTTTTAAAACTGCAACAGAAAATCAGTTATTAAGAGATGTTTTTTGGGGAACTACAGAAAGGCACAAAAATATTTTTAAAAGAGGAAAAATTAAAGGGCATAGGGTATCAAACACCCCTCCACTCTTCTCCCTTGGAGATGACCCAGACTTTCCTGATCATGTTACACCTTTAACTTTGGTCACACAGGGGGTAAATTCAGTATGAACATGAGCCTTGATGGGATGCATCCACTCACCTCCTCAGCGAGTTCACTGATGACGCAGAGCTGGGAGGAGTGGCTGATATCCCAGCGTGCTGTGCAGCCCTTCAGAAGGACATGTTGGAAAGATGGGCAGAGAGGAACTGTCTGAAATTCAACAAAGGCAAGTACAGGGTCTTGCACCCGGGAAGGAACAACCCCAAGCACCAGTACAGGCTGGGGGCTGACCTGCTGGAAAGCAGCTCAGTGGAGAAAGACCTAGGGGTGCTGGTGGACAACAAGCTGTCCCTGAGCCAGCACTGTATCCTTGTGGCCAAGAAGGCCAATGGTATCCTGTGATGCATTAGGAAAAGCATTCCTAGCAGGTCAAGGGAGGTGATCCTGCCCCTCTAGTGGGGCCAAATCTGAAGTCCTGTGTCCAGTTTGGGGCTCCTTAGTCTGGGAGTGACATGGAGCTTCTGGAGCTGGTCCAGTGGAAGGTGACAAAGATAATTAAGGGATTGGAGCACCTCTCTTACAAGGAAAGGCTGAGGGAGCTGGGACTGTTCAGCCTCTAGAAGAGATGACTGAGAAAGGACCTCACCAATGTCTAAAACTATTTGAAGGGAGGGTGTCAAGAGGACGGATCCAAGCTCTGCTCGTGGTGCCAAGCAATGGGACAAGAGGCAATGGGCAGAAAACTGATGCACAGAAAGTTCCACCTGAATATGAGGAAGAACTTCTTTATTGTGTGCTGGAACAGATTGCCCAGAGAGGTTGTGGAGTCTCTCTCAGTGAAGATACTCAAAAACCAGTGGACACAATCCTGTGCCATGTGCTCTAGAATGGCCCTGCTTGAGCAGGGAGGTTGGACCAGGTGACCCACTATTGTCCCTTCCAGCCTGACCTTTTCTGTGATTCTGTGATTCTGTGAACACAGGACTGCAGTGACCACTTGCCACTTTTGGGGAAGTGAGTGATGTGGGAGCTTCTCTTGTTGGGATTCAGGGTTCCCAGGGAGGGTAAAACAAGGTGAGATAGAAAGGGCACTGTCAGGAAGTGCAGGATTCCAGAAATCTCCTCATGGAAACTGAGTCACTGGTAAATGTTGGTACCCTCAGGGTTATCAAATCTGATATCCTGAAAAAAAAAATCCAATTTTGTGATCTTAAATTGTTAAAGAAAAGACTTTTCCTAGCTCCCATGATGCCTTCGGGATCCAGTCCTTGAATTTTGCCTCTATTTACAGGCACGTGAGTATCTTAGGAAATCTGTCTGTAAGATCTCAGTTCAATCAGATGCATGGCCTGCTTATGAAGGCATGGACTCCCTCGTGAAGCCAGGGGCATGCATTATAAATCCAGGTATGTGGTTGTGTACATTGGGCTATAGGATGGCAGTAATTTTCTCTATTTTTCACTCCCATACATTGCAGTGAACTCTTGGTCTGTGATTGTACCTTTAAGAGATAATCAGTACCCAATAAACATGAGCACTTTAAAAGTGCTCAAAAAACACAGTCAAATGCTAATTGCATGGGTGTAATTTTTTCGCCTTTTTTTAAATTGTATTTTAAAAGCTGTACATGAAGGGATTTTGTAATAATGTGCTATTGTATCTAATTTCATACTGGTAACATTTTTGCAGAATGATTTATGATGTAACGTGCCATCTGCTATGAATTTTGATAAAATTATTTTATCCTGGCTAGATATGGTTAACATTTTCAGTATGAAGTTGGTTTCTGGAGTTTTTTCTTGTAGTAAGAGGCAGGTGGTGCTTCAAACAGTTAGGGGACGATTTCAGACAGTTTGGATTTGTCATTTTAGAGGATTTGGGGATCTAGTTGTAAAATACAGCATTAGATCACTATTTTGTGAGCAAATAGTTCTCCAGACACAAATCCTACTCCCTTGTTTATGATTTTCTTTGAAGCATCACAAATTCTTTAGCTTAAAGATATCGGATAGAGTGACTGCACCTCTATGGGAAAACAGGCAATGTTTGGCCTCAGGGCAAGTGTACAGGATAGAAGGGAGAATTAAATGTTGTATGGACATTATAGCCATACAGGCAGTAGGGAAGCACACGTGTGCAGCAAGCAGAGTGTCTCCAGAAGCAGTGCTGCTGCAGGGGCTCAGCAGAGGCAGCAGAACAACTCCTCGTGGAGTGCGACGTGCCCTGAAGCTGGTCCCAAATCATCAGGTGACAACAGGAAAGGGGAAATAACGTGCACGTTGGGGTGAGAAACCACTGTGCACAGTAGCAGGTTGCTAACAGTGTACTGAGGTCTTATGTTGGTGGTTGTATTTTTTTTGTCCTTCCTATTAGTTCTTCTCAAAACAACTGTTAGAAGGCATCAGATAAGTTGTTAAAGTAAATGTCTTTTTCTCAATATAAACATTTTTTTCCCCTCAGGTTTTATTGATTGTCCTCTTGTCCATATGTCTCTTTCAACCGGTTAGCAAGACTAAGCTCTGCTTGTTGGGATTTGTCATTAGTGTTGCTTTATAAATAAAAAGCAGAGAGAAACATCCATTACACAAAACACCCATTACACAAAATCTATATATAATACAAATTTTGTTTTCTATGTGGTTTGCCCTATTTTTTTAAAAAACCAAATCTTCCTTTTCATATTGCTCTCCAGGTATGCATGCCCAGAAGAAGCTCACTTTTGAGAGTAGGATCTGCCTTGATTAAATTATCTGAACCCTCTTTACCAGCAGCTCTCAAATTTGAGAGGGGATGTGAAATTTCTCTGGAGAAGAGGTAAAATTAAAAAAAAACCCTAAACATCTTGTTATATAAACCCTCAAATTCTACTACAGTTGGAAATTGCTCTTTAACAATTTAAGTAAATAAATAGCTTTAAGCCCCCCGCTTTTTAAAAGTAATCAAAATTATATAGAATTCCTGTCATTACTTTTGCTTGGATAAATGATTGGAGGAAGTTAGAAAAGATGATGTGGAAGTAAAAATTTGGTTTTCACATTGAAGTAATGAGTGAAGTATAACATGTTCTAAGTAATTTGGAAAAGAGATGTGACTGGAAAGGAGAAAAAGCTTGTTGATGTAAATAAATCAGGATAGTAAATCATAGATCCAAACTGTCTGTAAGAACTGCAGAAGGACTCCATGGGATTCAGTGACTGGCTGTTAAAATGGCAGATGAAAATTACGCACACAGGGAACAACACTGCTAACTTCACATATAAAATTGTGGGTTGTCTTGCCCACTGTCACTCAGGAATGAGATCTGAAAGTTATAATAAATGGTATTAGGTGTAATAGAGAAAAGGATAATGAGCAATCAGAAAATAACACTGAAAATAATGAGCAATCAGAAAATAACACTATTATACAAATCTCAGTGTGCACTCAGACTGTAAAGGCTCCTCTAGTACACCCATCTGAAGATTTCTGTAGTAAAATATTAAAAGATTCATGGCAAGGCAACAAATGTGATCAAAGATTCCTAAATGGCTTCTCTAAAGGGAGTGTAAGTTGCACAGTAACTAGGAATTCTGTTTTATTTTTAATTCTTGCCATTTATACAGCATCAGAAGACTGATGACTCAAGGAAGATGCATTTCTTTATTAAAATATCTAGAGAAAATATAAAGGCATGATAAAAGCCATGAGTGGCATGAAAAGGCAGAGGTGGAATGATTTTTTAATGTCTATCCCAGTAGAGCAACCTGGGGGCACCAAAATAATTCAAAAGAAAATGTAAAATAATAAGCTCAAAACAAAAATAAATTATTCTTTGCACCATGTGTGAGTAAACTAAGGAACTCTGCTGCAGGATGAGTAGTTGATGAATACTTCCAAAAGCCCCCAGAAAAATTCTTGTAATAGAAATTCATCAAGGGATACTAAATACAATTACACCTGATTTTTGATTTAAGACCCTTCTGAGGAAGCTCAAGTTCCTGGAAGTGAGTTATGGGGGAGAGCTCATGGCAATGCTTGCCCCACTTTCTGCACTTCAGAGTTGGGCTACAAGATTCTCAGTTCTGGTTTCAGCTGGTGTGATCCCTCTGATCTTTAGTGTTCTGTTATCTTGAAACCAACAAAATACACATCACCAGATGGTTTTATGGCCAGGCAGCATGCAATTTCCTAGAATTACATCCTAGCAGTTGTTCATTCAGTATCATCTCTATGTCGCACACATGTACAGACATAGTTCTTTGTCTCAGTTACTGCCTGCTACTTCATAAAGTCAGAGTTTGCTTGGCTTCTGTGCACTAATCTTGGCAGTTACTGTCCTGGTGGTAAATATTTTTGTGCTCATCTAGAGCTAGAATGTTGCATACTATAGCATCTAAAATTTAGACTTCCTATCTGGTCTATTCATCTAGGTTTCCTCTGTAGTGAGTGGAGAAAAAGAGGTATTTCCTATTATCAATATTATGAGATGGAAGAGATATAATTACCCAATATATTTTCTTCAGTGACAAGTAGGGAATAGGATGCTCCTACTGACAAACCAAGAAACCACAGTGCTTTCTATGGGAAAGGTGAGAGAATGATTTTATGCTGCTTTGCTGGCTGAATGAGAAACCTGTTAAAGCTGGGGTGGGAATAAAGACTGGCAAGGCAGAAGGGAGAAGAATGGAGGAGGAGAATGAGAAAATTATTCTGCTGTCTTCTCTGGAAAAAAAAATATTGTGTCAGTAACGATTACATAAATGAGGTGAATCATTATTCACCTCTAAAGGAGA
Organism: Empidonax traillii; assembly: GCF_003031625.1. Taxonomy (NCBI): domain Eukaryota; kingdom Metazoa; phylum Chordata; class Aves; order Passeriformes; family Tyrannidae; genus Empidonax; species Empidonax traillii. The sequence goes on along the minus strand of NW_020956288.1, from coordinate 149,504 downwards.
TAATTATTCCCTCCATCAGCTGCAGAGAGATGTTAGCCGCAATAAATTGCACCTTCGCTGACACCGACCTCTGAAGAAAAAATGTCAGATGTTCTGACTGACTTCTGAGTCACTTCAGCCGCTTCAACGGTTATTCTTAAAGTCAGAAAAATCTGTCAAATCTTCATCTGATTTGACAGTAGGAACTATTCTCTGTTTTTGCTCCTATTTTTTCTCCAGCTTTGAAGATTGTCAGTGTTCGACTCGTGGCTTACAGAGCAAATTTACTTTAAGCTTGCATTCATCACATTAGTAAGTCAGATCAGTATTACACCTAAGTAGCTGAGCTGAATAATTTGATAAAGGCAAGATGACTGCTTCTAAAATATGCTTTGGAGGTGTATTAATTGAAATGCAGACAGCTTCTGAGGGTTCATTAATTCAGCAAAAAATCTGGTTGGAAACTTTTGTATCTCATGAAAATCACTTGCACTTCTATTAGAGTCAATGACTTAATTCTCACATCCTCATTCCATTCAGATTTAAAATAATCATCCTAGAATTAGCCAAGGACAAAGAGAAGAAACCAGTCTCAGCCACACCAACCTCAATGGATGACTTCTTTAGAGATGTCAGGAGATTATTATTTGAAGCAATCAACATAGATTTTGATAAAATGTGGGGTTTTTTCTTACTTAGCTTTAAAGTGTTTGACTTTAAATTTGGTAAACAGTTATATAGTCACGTCAGACAATACAGGATGAGCAGAGGTCTCCTGTTACCTACCCTTCTTGGCCCAGGATTGTAACCCTTATCAGAGCAAGTGGATTTCTAACAGAAGTGGAGAATTAGGGCTGTTGTTAAGCACCATACTCAGAACAGGAAAACTGAATAGAAGATTTGGCCCTTAACAGACAGTGAAGGCTGTCAGAGCCTGGGCTTCACCACTGGAGCCTGCTCTAGGTAGGATTGTTTTATCATCCTGGCTGCTTTCCTCTGGCCTCTCTTCCAAACACGGGTGCCAGTTTTCTGAGGCTTCCTCTATTTGTCAAACTTGTGCTTTTTGGGGGTATTGCCTTCTCACAGGCCCTTCAGAGAGGAAGCTGCCTGAGAATATAAGCTGTGGTGTACAAAATATAGCCCCTACTTTGTTTTCCCTTCTGAAAAAAACAAACAAAAAAAACCTCTTTAAAATATCTTCATACTTCAGATAAAGATCAAAGCCTTGATTAGAGTTTATGGAGAAAGAAGAAAAAAAATTTCTCCCTCTCTAGTATCTAGAGAGGGAGAAATAAAATGCCTCTAAAGCTAATCCATAAATAGACCTGGATCTAATGATCCAGGGCTGTGTTTGGGTGTCCCTCTGAGGAAGGCAGTGCCAGGCCACAGTATAGACTATTATCTTTGAGAAAATCACAGCTACCAGGGAAACCCAATTCGATGATTATCCTTGATAAGTCTCCTCCAAAGGCAGAGCAGCTGCTGCAGTGTGAGATTCGTGACTTGCATCCATTTGTTGCTGCACCTGGTTCACATGGCTCCCTTCTTCAAGGCATGGAGATGTGCTTCCTCTTTCCTTCACTTCGCTGTGGATGATACACTTGCCTAATAGTGCTTTGGGTTATTTTTTTCATCAGCACATGTATAATCTTCAGCAGCAGCAACAGTAGGTGCACTGTGATCAGACCCTGACTGTGTGCAGTCCACTAACCATATTAAGCAATATTTACATTAATCCTAGAATTATTATCCAGGTAAGAATATTGCTTCTATTGCTGTAATCCTATTGCTATTTGCCATTCTTAGCACCACATAACCACGTGTTATTGCACACGTTAAATGGAGTTCAGTTTTCCAGCTTGTCCATTCACTGTAAAATGTATGCAGATATGCTGAATGAATGCTGTGTATATCTCTGTGTGCAGTTTTTTAACGCTAGCAGAAAAGCAGCCTGCAGCAGTGACACAGGAACGAGCTGCTAAAGGTGCCATGAGCATCATTTTACACTAGGCGTCTCCCTTAGCTTATTTATTAAACTGCGAGCTGCACCACGGCACTGCCCACGGAATGTAGTCAAGTGTAGGTAAGGACACACAGATATATTCATAAAACGGAGCAGTAAACGTGATATAGTGCAACACAGAACAGTGGAGACAAATATTGCTTCAGAAGATCTAGTCAGCACTTAAACTCTAGTCTGAGTTAATTGATGCTTAAACCCCCTTCAAGTAAGCAGTCAAGTTTATGCTTTCCTTTAGGGGTACTTAGACAGAACAGTAAACAGTTTCTTTCTTGACAGAAAGAAATTGAAGCTACAGGCAAGATAAGTACAACGTGCACAAAGCTGAGGCTTGAAAGGCGGTGCTGGTGGAAGTTCTGCCCCTGAAGCATGAAGTTAGTACAGAAATTAATAGTTCGCTGCGTGTTTGATCTCCAGGAGTTTAAGAAAGGTTCTTGCTTTTTCATTTCTTACTGTTGAAAACTTACTTTGAAACAGAATTTTGAAACAAATGAAACATTGGTTCCTAGACATCTTTTAATAATACACACACTTTCAGACTGGATGGCTGAAGTCTCTGACTCAATGTAAGGATGTTGCCAGAAACTGATTCCACATTTCCACCCCTGAAATTCCAGAGACATGGGTCTGCATGCCAGAATGCTGGATTTTCATCACCTGTAAAACTCAAGTGTCTGCACGGTGATGCTGACCTACTCCACATGTGTGAATTCATGGTGTAATACCTTCAAGCAGGCATAGATGTCCATTGGTTCCAGGCAAGGAGCTACTGTTTCAGCAAGAGGAGGGTGTATGGCTGTTCCACAGTCCATGTCATTGCAGAGTGCTTTATCAGGAGAGAGGTAAACATCATCTGACTTAGGCCCATCCTTACCCACCAAATTGTTCATGGCTACTTTAACATACCTGGAATTTTTCCCATGCTGTTTTAGATAAGCATCTTGTCTTGCTCTTTCCAAACCTGTTATTAGAGATATGGTTTCTTCAGAGACATGTCCCTCCCAACATAGAAAAGTAACTTGTGTAGATAAAGACGATATTCTGTATTCCTGGAGAAGTTTTCATGTATGAGTGAAAAATCCCAAGTATCTTCCCTTTTCTGTAGTGCTGTCCTGGCTACTCACTGTACTTCAGAAGCTATACTTTGTGTTTGTCTTTTACATTTCTTCAATTTCAATAGAATTGTTAAGGAAGCAACTCCTGGGATCTAGTTGTTTTATATTGGACCAGTTTACAAGCTAATCTCAGGCTCCCAACTGGATATCACAAGTGCAACTGTTGGTCTGGTTTGGGATGACAAAGTTAAAAGGCTGGGCAAGATTTACAGGTTCAGGCTTAACACAGACTTCTCCTTGAAATAAACATGAATTTGTGTGTTTATAAAACATCCTCACTTTGAGGAAACACACTGAGAATTGCTACTTGGGGAGAAACTGTAATATGACTAATGAAGAAATTCTCTGTAGGGCTGGGATGTGTTTGGGTATCACCTTTTCGGAGCAGACAAGCTTCACACAAGTCTCAGAGAGAGGAAGGAAAGGAAAAGGTATTTCTCTACCCTATCAGCTCTCTATGGTTTTGACAAAAATAAGTGCAGTTGCTGAATCATAAGCTTCCCTTGTGGTTGATGAGTTGGTAAGAGTGAAACTAACTACAAGAAAGTAAATTAAAGGCTGATCAGAGATTAAGCCCCTATGGCATTTTTTTTCTCTTTGATTTTGGCTGTTCCTTATAGACATCTTCTGCTTTTAATCTGTTAATCCTAGATAACTGCAGGTTTTAGATTTCAGAACTGGTCAAGTTTTGCTATGACTTGTTATAGCAAATTCCTATGTTGCAAGTTTGATGGCTTTCATTTTTGTGCATCTCTGTAACCAAAAATCAAAGGCAGCAGTTCATCTTTTTGGCTGCAGCTATTGTAAAATGTGCCCAGTGTTGGGGGTAGCAGTACAGACTTCTGCTGTTAGCATTCACGTGATGAACCTTGTTACAGTCTTCTCCTGTATGCACTGCAACCAAAGCCTTTTGTTAACAGTACCTGTGCTGAGCTCTTACATTTCTTAGAATGTTTCAGAACAGACATCTCTAAAAACCGGAACCTCCTTACAAACCAGAACACATGCAAAGCCTCTTACTCATCTGAGCTATGAATGCAGAGGTTTAACACTAGGGATTTCAAACACTGGGGACTTGATATTTATTTATTTGGAAGCTGTGTATGAGTGTAGAAGCAACCCCTCTCCCACTCCCCAAAAGACATTACTTACTCCAAGCTAGTCATTTAAGCTATTTAGTCAGTGGCTCTGTTTATAAACTTTTTTACAGGATGCTTTATCCTATTTAAAGATATATGTCAGAGACGGGTTGAATCTCATTCGA
>NW_020956288.1:62156-144898 GCF_003031625.1 Empidonax traillii | reverse complement strand
ACCTCCTTACAAACCAGAACACATGCAAAGCCTCTTACTCATCTGAGCTATGAATGCAGAGGTTTAACACTAGGGATTTCAAACACTGGGGACTTGATATTTATTTATTTGGAAGCTGTGTATGAGTGTAGAAGCAACCCCTCTCCCACTCCCCAAAAGACATTACTTACTCCAAGCTAGTCATTTAAGTGATTTAGTCAGTGGCTCTGTTTATAAACTTTTTTACAGGATGCTTTATCCTATTTAAAGATATATGTCAGAGACGGGTTGAATCTCATTCGATAGATCCCTCTAACTCTGTTGACTTTGGAAACAATCAGTGTAAGCTCTGCAGCTTTATTTTAGACAGCTGAAGGTAGAGGCACTGCATTCACCTCACAGACAAGCAGGGTGAGCATGGGTCTCCTTGCAAGACTGTTTGAGCACATCCCCAGTTCATCCTGACCTTCTTGTGGGCAAGCACAATGGGTATTTCTCATCAGACATGTATTGCAGCAGGCAGCACATTCCTGCAAACTGACCCAGAATACTGTCTTGGTTTGAAAATTGTTTTATTTTATTGAATGCTGGATATGGAAATGGTCTCACTAATACTAATGCAAGGACAGTACAACTTCTAGATAATAATCCACTGTTTACACTTGGAAGGGTCTCCTTAGCACTTGTAGAACATAATTCTGCATCAGGAGATTGGTTGGTTTTCTTTTGCAGAATGATTCAGACAGAATTCCTACTTTCTGAAACAGGTGCTCATCCTGTAATAAAATACATCTTCTGTGAGCACAATAAATTCTAGTTTATGCTTAAAATTATGCTTAAAATCCTGTTTTATTTCAAACACAGGCAAAACCAGTCCCTTTCTTGTTTGTTTGTTTGTTTGTTTTTGTTTTTTTGTTTGTGTTTTTTTTTTTTTTTTTTTTTTTTTTTTTAATTCTAGGAACTTTGCTCATGAGATCTTAATTTCACATAGAACTCTAAAATCCCTAAAGTTAGTACATGAATAAACAGTTTCTTCTAATGCAAATGAGGCATATAATTTTGAGCCTTCTGCAAGAGATCCCAAAGGTTCCTAAGTTATACTGGGAGCTTGGCTGTGATAAATACATACACAAGGTACAACATATAGGACTATGAGATCTGCAGTATTATTCACCAGGGAACTGCAGGTACATTTTTACATCATTTCTCTCACTCAGGGGCATTCATTGACCTTCCATCTATGATTTGTCACTGTAGAAGGAAAAGATGAAAATAACAAGCTGTTGAGCTTTTCACTTATCAAGGACTACAGAACCCTTCAATGCCCTATAAAGTGCCAGTCAGATCAAATTACACAAACAAAAGAAAAAAACAGGGCTTGCACAGCAGAGCCATCAACTTCTCTAAGTAAATGCCACCAACCTTGCATTCTCTATTATTATTAGATCTTGCATCTGGATTTCTGGCATAAGGGAACCTGACGCAAGAGTATGTAAATACCCCTTTGGTTACGGTAATAAAGAGATAAGAAAAGGCTTCTTGGATCTCCTACCTCAGTCTGCTGCCAGTGCAGAGAAACGTGAGAGAGCCCCAGTGGTAAATATGGGTGATAAAAGTCACTAAATTCACTGAAAGAATATTAATTCACTGTAGTGAACAGCAAATGCCAGTTAAAACACAATCCACAAACATCTGCAGGCCTGAATGTGAATAGTGATGTCCTCCCTGCATGTCTTTTGGGTACGAATGCAGCAATGCATGTGTGCCTTACTGCATCCAGACTGAAGATATACAAATCACAAATTAAAATACTGTCTACAAACAAATGCATGTGATAGGTTTAGGGATAGAGATTATTCTGTGATTAAATGGCTATGTTTTATTGACCAGTAAGGGGCATGAAAAGTGATGGAAAGTTATTTTTTCTTATTTCCACTTCAAATTCGTTGACAGTTGGATTTTACTTATATTTTTCTTTTATCTTATTGTTAAATGTTGGCAAAGATTAGAATGTTAATTTTAGGGTGTATAAATAATTTATTGAATAATAATATATGAAAATTAATTTGGTATGCTTCTCTAGATGAATGACAGTCTATTATTGAAATTTATTAATCAGCACATTCCACTCAAATTTTTTGAGGAAGAGGAGGGGAAGAGGTGGAGAGGCAGTTTGAAAAAATGCAGTACAGTGGGCTAACTAAGTCTGAATACTTGGTCTCTGAAAATGCAGCTATTAGTGTAACAAATCATACTCATGAGATACAGAACAGTTATATGCAGTCATAATAACAATTTATATACTGTCAATATTAATAGCAATGTCTGTTTGAGAATACAGTTTTAAAATAGGTAGGTACAATTTTATTAAGTATAAAAAGACACCGTGCAGAGCACAATACAATATATTTCATCTTCAGTTCTGATAGTTCTCAAACTCCACTGTCTTAATTGATATTGTCACTGATGACTACTAGATAGAATTACTTCTTGGTATAAAATGAGGCTTTTCGAGATGAATCCATGCTATTTGGTTTTAAAAATACAGTAAATTCCTTTTAATGACTACTTACACTAATAAAACACTGTCAAGACTTTTGGCTAGCCTGCATTTGGTTTCTAACATATGCTATGATACTGACAATTTCCCCCGTTTTCCTTTGTCTCTCTCTCTCTTTGAGAATAGATCCTTCAAAATATTGTTTCTGACTTTGTTCCAAGTTCTCAACCAGAATACTGGTTTTAACTATTTCTACATTCCTCTCATTACTGAACTTTCACTGACATCAGCTGGAGTTTTCAACATGCAAATGACTGTAGGGTTCTTCTCTAAGCTCCTTTTCTCCCCCCATCTTTTTTAATGAAGCATAGAAGGCATGTGAAAATTATTATTTTATTTTTTCTTAGGATTTGGGGGTCCATTTTCTTACTTTCTGAAAGCAGGTGACATCTATAGCCTTCCAGCTTTGACTATCTTCTTTGGAAAAGCAGACATGTAAACTTAAGAACTTAGTTATAGATTTTCTTTGCACATTCCAATTTGGTTTAATTTTTAAAAAAAGAACTCTAATTTCAAATTGATTTAAATGATAATTTGTGAGTCTTAAAAGAAACAACTTACACTTCCTCCTCTCTAAAATATATAAACATTAGACAGGAAAATAAATTAAACAATACAGAAATGCAGAGATTATGCAATCACAGTAATATCTGCCTAACAAAGCTTGGTCTTTTGCTAACATTAGCTTACCACATTTGCAATACATGCTAAGCAAAGACCCTACTTCTCTAAAAGGTACATTCAGACAATATATATTTTATGGAATAAATATATAATATATCCAGTTATAGATTTCTGAATAGTAACTATAATAGATACAAGCAATACCTACGTTTAAAAATACAGTTCTAGGCTTCCCTAACTTTACTACTAATAAAATTAAAGCTGACCTAAAACTTTCTCACTCTGTTGATGCATAATAAAATATATGGAAACACCAAGAGTAAAAAGCCAATTGCTTCTACAAATGGAATACTTTATAAATATAGTAAATTGCTATTTCCAGAGGGAAATTTGAAAATTATAAACAGGAAGTTAAGTTAAAACAGCTCTACAATATATAGTACAAAGTAGTTATGAAGCGTGATATATGAGTTTGATGTCTGTGGCAAAATTATGAACTGATGTAGATGCACATTTCTGGAGATAACTGTAGAGAAAGATCCTGTCCTCAAAAGCAGCCAATCTTAACCTCCTTAAACAAAATTTTCAGTGACTAAAAGAAAGCCAACTGGCAAATTTGTCAGAGTAAGGAGTGCAAGATTAGATCAAACACAATTATTTGGAAGCCCTGGACTTCTCTTTTTCATAGGGTTTACCAATCATGCATTCTCATTAGGAACAGAGTCACAACAGTAGCAGGTATCTGTGGCCGCTGTGTGCTGAAAAGCCTTATCATGAAGGTACCCTCTCTATGGCTCACTTAACTACATTAGTCTTGTATTGTATATTCTCCAGATGAATTCTGTTTCATGTAGTTGTTCTGTTTTGCTGGAATACTGAAGTACAGCTCTGGTTGCTTGATTACTGAACTCTTGATTGAGGCTTTTTCTTCCTTGAGAATATCCTAGAATTAAAGAAACACATTAATCAGAGCAAGCACAAAGAATTGAGGAATTAAGCTGCTGCCTGTCTCTGCCTTGCCTTTCTTCCCTTTATAAATATTAAAAAAAAAATAAAATCAGTAAAAATACGTTACTTGATGATGAAAAGAGTTAGGTAACTGAACAAAATTAAAAACTTCACGTGTATGTCCATGTCCTGCAATGGCCTTGTTTTACACAGAAACCCGACTGTACATATACTACTGTTTGTATCTCCTGTCTGAGTGGAGGCCCTAAGGTGGGATTCAGAACCCACTCAGAGCATTTGTTTGCATCCACAAATCTGGAATTCTGGTGATCACAGTACAGGGGGTTTACAAGGTGGGTGTTTTCCCCTAACTATCAACAGAGATCAGTGTTAACATTAATAACGATGAAACCATCACGATAAGCTTCAGGTTTTGACCATTTGGGGACTTTCTGAGTTACCTGTGGACTCATATTACTGTAAATGTCCTCTTTTGGGAACAAACAGATATGAGATACAGAGGGAGATGCAGAGGGTTGGAATGTAAGTCATTGGGACACACTTCCTACTGGATTTCATTTAAGCAAACAGAGCAAAGCTATAAACGTATTAATGGCAAAAACTGATTTCAGAGAAACCGAATCTCTTAACCTCACATGCCAGATGTTTTGATTACACTGGGAAACTTGCAAGCCTCTTGGAAGCTATTGCAATATTGAATGCCACTCAAGAGCAAACTGAATACTTCCTACCAAAACTGTACCTGAGCAGTAAGCACTCGTAGGTGCCCTGCAGAGTAACCATAGAGTGAAGTTTGTGTTCCCTGTAGCAAGGAAGGGACTAGGAAGACTTTTCTTCACCTACCACCAACAAATCTAGATGTTCTGTTGCAGAGGGGTAACTAATTAGTTGAAATGCATTGAACTGTGTCTAAATCTGGTGGCATATCTTTACTTGTCATAAATGCTCTAGTTTTTAATGCAAAAAAACTTCGCAGGAACTACAGACTTCTTTTGCTTTGCAGATAAGCCAGAGCTACACAGTGGCTATTGATCTCAGGGTTATTAGTTGGAAATTGGCTCCACAATTTGCTAGTGCCTTTAATCTATTTTCAAAATGCATTTTTACTGGGACAAACCATGTGGCAATGTACCAAATAATAAGCTCTCCTCATCCTGACTGCAGTAAGTGCTTGCTGGGTCCCCAAGCACTTACCTCCAGCTCCCTGACTGTCCTGCCTTGGAGCTTCTTCCACCCTGTCCACAGCCCAGGACCTTATGTCAGCCCCCAGGGCCATCATCCCCTGCTCCAGCAATGCCCCAGCAGGGCCAGTTTTCAGCTCCCCACAGCCCTACCCTGCCCAGCCACAGGGTCCCACTGAGCTGGGACCACCTGTGGGGTCATGGCCCAGCCTATCCCCATCGCCATCCCCAGGCAGTCTGGTCCTAGTGCTGCCCTGCTCCTGTCTGGGCCCTGGCATCAGATACTGCCCTGACAGACCCCTGGGAGCAGCTAGCCCAGGCAGGGTGCTGTCAGTGCACTTTAAGGAAGACCAATGAATCCTCTCACCTACGACATATGGTTTTGCTGTGTAGTTTGCTGCTGTTGCTGCTGCTGAATGAGCAATTGCTGCTGTTGCCGGCGCCGGGCTGTTCTCAGTTTTTCGAAGCGAGCCTCCATCTCCTCCAGCACCTTGGGAGTGTAGCGTACCACCAGCTTGACGCTGTCCTTAGCTGCCTTCAGCAGCTCCACCGCCTTCTCGTGGTGTTCTCCTTCGACACTCTGGGAGCAGGGAGAAGAGATTTAATAATGAAAATGGTGCTTTGACCTAAAACTGTGTCTTCTTCATACAGAAAGGCTGTTAAGTAAGACTTATGCATTGCTGAGGATGTATTAATTTTTATATTTAAAATAACTTAAATCTGTTTTAGGTTACAATTACAAATCTAATTTCTGATCTGTGTGAGATTGAGAGGAGATATTCAACCAGATTTTTGCAAACAAAAACAATGTTGAAAAACTCAAACAAATTGTTTGCAAGGTACAAAAATAAAATCCTATTTAAATGTTGGTAAGAAATGAAGAAATTGCGAGTTTGTAACAGCAGTTCCTTTCTTATGCCCTGTCCCTGCTTGATTATACAGGAAAGGACATGCGGTGATTAAATAGTCATCATCATCATCATCAAATGGTTTGGGCTGGAAGGGACCTTTTAAGATCATCTTGTTCCAACCCCCCGCCATAGGGGATGCCTTCCACTAGACCAGGTTGCTCAGGGCTTCATCCAACCTGGCACTGAGCACTTCCAGGGATGGGGCATCCACAACTTCTCTGGACAACCTATTCCAGTGCCTCACCACCCTCACAGTAAAGAATTTCTTCCTATTATTTAATCTAAATCTACCTTCTTTCCATTTGAAGCCATTCCCCCTTGTCCTATCGCTACACGGCCTTGTAAAAGTCCCTCTCCAGCTCCTCAGTAGGCCCCTTTAGGTACTGAAAGGCTGCCCAGAAGTCTCTCTGGAGCCTTCTCTTTCCAAGTTGCTGAGCTGTAGGTGGAGGAGGATGCCTGCTGCTCCCCAGGACAACATGTGTCTTAGAAAGTTAATGGCATTGCTCAGATGTTTAACATTTACATGATATGGGTTCTCTGTTGGACATAAACTAGTCTTTATCTGGTTAATTGTAAGCAATGAAACTGAAAAACAACTGAAACATTACAAACTCTTGCTGAAGGAATATATATTTTTCCTCCCTTTCTGGAAAATGTTTTATAGTAAAATGATATCTGCTGTGAAAACAAAAGTATTCCCAAAGGGGCTTAAGCTCTGATTTCTATGCTAATGTTGTTTGAAACACTAAATTTCCAAAACAGGGACATGACTCAGCTGTGAAGAGTATTCAATTTCTACTATTAAGTGGACTAAATGGAGTGCTTTTCAGGCATAAGGATTGTTCCACACATTAAATAAAAAGGGGGGGGAAATTTTTAATGGTGTATGATTGTCCACATGTGTTGTTGGAGATATTCCAAAAACCAAAAGTATCTCTGCACACAAAAAAAACCCCAACAGCCTGCACATCTGAGATCCTCACATGGATTTTAGACCACCTAAAAAAAAGTAATTTTCTTTCCACTAAAAATAAATTAAAGTTTTACCACCTGCTGTGTTTTAAAACTCTTATGTATATCATGCTATTTGAAATGGACCTATACCAAAGAGAAGCAGAAGCATTCAAAATATTTGAAGTTCAAATATTTTTATTTGCGAAAAGAATAACATAACAGTGTTATAGCAACTGCCAGAAGAAAACTCTTTCTATTTTCATCTCTCCTATTTGACTGAGTAGTATTGTGCAAGAACAGTGAATAAGAACCACTTCTGCTGTGGCACAATAAGAGCTAAAAATAATGATTCAAAAGTTTCAAAAAGCAGACTCAAACACTTCTACATAGATAATATAAACAATTCCAGCTTATTGTCTTGTTAGTTATCTTCCTTCTCCTGTTAAATATCTTTCACTATATTAATACAAATAATTATTTTATGTCTGAGTCAACTGACTGGACTTGAGTTTCTATAGAAATTTTAAGATGCTTTGAAAACATCAACGCAATTTAGAGAAATAATGAATGCCATTTCAGGTGTTGAAACAATTACCAGAAACAGAGAAAACCTTCAAAAAAACCCTTCAAAATACAATTTTTGAACTGTATGTTCATGAAATTCCTCCAGTAATCCAAAGATCTTAAAAAAAATTCATGATCTGTGAGGACCAGATTTCTTAGAAATTGGGAAAAATCTGCTGGACAAGCACTGCTACTGAAAAACTAATTTGGAGAAAGAAATTGTTTACTTACAAATATTTGGGAAAAAAAGGAAACTGTTGTTGCATAAGAAACAGTGAATGTGTGTAGTGCTTTAAAGAGAGCTAAAATAAAAAGATATAGATGAACACAGTGTTTTGTGAAACTGCTCTAATGAACAAGTCACAGATGCAAATGAAAACATCTTCCCCACATCCCCTAGCCCAGGTCATGCTCCCTGGTTGCACACCAACACCAGCCAGTCATAGTCAGCTTTCATGCTCTGATATTGTAACATCCTTTTCTTCCTTTAAACTCCAGAGACCAGAGAATAACTACCTACAGGTCTGGGCTAGGACAAGCCTCTGCCTTGACCTGATACATGCTTTGCTTCCAGAGGCAGTGCCTAAGCTGCTCCAGATCTTCCTAAGGCCCATTTCTTCATGGCCTGCTGCTTCCTCTCCCTTCACATTTAAAGAACCCCTGTGAGAAGCCCCATCCATGCTCCCCAAGCCCTGCTGCTACAGCTGCAGGCAGAGCTCCCCATTCTCCCCACGGGGAAGGAGACAAGCCCTGACCTCACCCCCTTTCTGCCCTCTGCCATCAACTACTTTGGCTCCCCCTTCCCACAGCGATCCTTCTGCAGCTCAGGGCACAGGTTATTGATGCTACTGCAGGATCCTGTCTAAGTATGGAATGGCAGCTCCCAGGCAGCAGCGCTGCAATGCCATGGACATGCACCATATGAGGACAGAGCAGAACTGGAAAATAACTGTTCAATGTTAGTTAGAAGAGGTGATCATAACTAACACGTGTTGTAACCAGCTCTCTTTTATAGTAAGCACATTCTTTGTGACTGGCTCTGATATTAGCTTTTGCAAATACAGGTCTCACCTTAAGAGAAACTGCACAAAATTTGGCTTTGTTCTATATTTCATTTTTTGCTTGTAAATCATGGTCAGTATGGCACAGCATGGACATTCAGCAGAAACAACAGTGTATTCAGTGGTGCTGTGACTGGTTTTGCTGTGCAACAGCAGGAACTTAGAACAGGCTATGAACAAACATTGCAAGCTCCCAAGCTACATGACGGTTCTGACATCAATAAGCAATTGTGATTGTTCTGTAGGGGAACAACAAGATGATGTATTTTAATATTTTGTTCAAGCTAGTAAACTGCATTTAATTAATGATTGCCTGTTTTCTCTCCTTTTTGCCTCCAGCCTTGTTCTTCCAGTTTACAGACAGTATTTTCTAATTAGAAATGAAGGGTTTGACTTTGTTTCTATCCAGGTCAATGGAAAACTCCCATTGACTTGGATAGCAATGATAGAGAATTAAGCCTAATGCCCTGAACCATAAGCAAAGATGGTAAAATAGCAAAGCTAGTGCTGCTAAAACAAATAGTACTCTCTGAACGCACCTCACTCAGGTCTTGACAGCCACAGCTTTCAGTTGCTATTTATGTGATTGCTATACTTTTAATGTCTTCACTGATGCTTGCACTCCTATTTTGAAGGCATTAAAGATACTTCACCTGCATAACAGCACCTGCACAAGTGACATAGCAGAGCCTCTTGGAGTGTGGGAAAGGGCAAAGGAAGTTGTTTTGCTGTTTGAATTCTTCCACCTCTGCAAACCTCCGAGATTGTGCTGGCAAAGGACTCATACTGGTATCTGTCATTCCTGTATAAGGTATTTTGCTGACTACATTATGCTGGTTGGGGGACATTGCAAGGATCTGACACTCATGTTACTTTAGAACCATCCACCAAACATGGGATTGAATAAAATTGTTTTGGAATGCACATATTTACTTAATATGTAATTTTTTATTATATATATTTACTCCTTTATTTTCAGTATTGCATCGGCAGATTGCATCAAAGAGAGGAATGCAAAATACTGTAGAGACAAGAACAGCTGAAAGAACTGTAGATATGGTACAGGCAAACACCAACAATTACTGTATCCTGGTTCACAGATTTGTTATAAATCTAGAAAAAAAATACCACTTTATTGCAGACAAAAAAGAAAATCTGTTAGCCCACAAGCTGAGAAACTGAGAAGAATATTTCTATTAGGTATCTATACTTGGGTGACAAATCTATTTTGCATCCTTCCTCTGACTCACACAAGGTATCTTTGCCAGATATGAAGAGGTATCAGCAAGTGCTGAGCCATCTGCAAGGCTTACTGCTTTCAATTTCCTTTATTTTTAAGGGGTGTGGGACAAAAGTATGTAACAAAATCCCCAGCATAATGAGAAAACACTATTTTTTAACATACATTGAAACAGCTCAAGGAACAGTCATCCCAGTCACGCTGGGATAACAAATTTGGATTCTGAACACACAGCTCTAATTTTATGTTGATAATTACAAAGTTGGATAACCATCAATGCCTCAGCACAAACAAGTCACAGATATTCATGTTCCACTGCAGAGCTGTCTGCTCTATTGTACATACTGTATATTTGCTTTTCTCCTGCTAAATTAAGAGAAGCACAGAGTGAATCAGTCCCAGTGAACAATGCTAATTTAGATCTTTTTTTGTCCTATCTCAAGCTGTCTGCAAACAAATAATCACTTCTATAATTTTTGCCTTTTTAGAAATTATATTGTATGAGTTTAATTCAGCCCAAAATTGGTTTATGAAAAGTTGCTTATTACTGTGAGGATGGTGAGGCAATGGAATAGGTTTCCCAAAGAAGTTGTGGATGTCTGATCCCTGGAAGTGCTCAAAGCCAGGTTGAATAGGGCTCTGAGCAATTGAGTCTAGTGAAAGGTCTCCCTGCCCACAGCAGGGATGTTGGAACTAGACAATCTTTAAGGTCCATTCCAACCCAAACCCTTCTATGATTCTTTGATTCTATGATTATTTCAAGCATGCAACTACAATTCAAACTTCAAATTCTGTTGTTCAGACTCTGAACACAAAAATATTTCTCTTGTGTCTCTAAATCAACTTTCTCGCATGTGTACATGCAATTGAGAACTTTGAATCGTGGTTTTTTTGCTGCATACCTTAATATATATTCTAGAGCATGTGCATGAAATTTTTGAACAGAGAATCATAAAATAGAGGTGACAAGAGGGTCATATTCAATATATCTTAATATCTGAAGGTTCACCACTTTTCTTTCTGTTATTTGCCTAGATGCTTTGACAGTAAAAGGATTTTTCAAGAACCATCCATCAATTAGTGAATTAAAACTCTTTTTGTCTGCCTTTTTATTCACCTGTTGGAAGAAATGCTGAACAACAACAAAATTCTTTGATCTACTTCCAATCAGTGAAGTTCAGGCAATTTACTTCATGAAATATTCAGTTTATTTCTTTTACTCTGTTTTTTTTTTCTTTGTATCTTTTCTTTCTCACTGTTTATTGGTGCAGGAAATAATATTTCTCTTTTGAGAACATAATAGTTGATTTAAGAAATGGTAAAAAGTCTGTCTGAAGTGTTGCACACATACTTTTTCAAGAGAAAGACGATATTTTTGAGAGAAACAGATGAAAACACAAAAGCATTTAGAAGAAGGCATTTTTTAATTGTTTATGGGCTTGCAACAAAGAAAAAAATTCAAGTTGTAAAGTTTTATATTTATGACTGGATTCAGAAATTGCTCCTACATGCCTTTGGTGCACTTAACTGTGAGGTTTAGGTGGTGGTTTGCAAGAAAAAGATTACATTTTCATCAAGGGAATTGTAGGGTTATATGAACAAGTACACTTACCTTTTCGCTACTTTACATCCCCGTGTAAAAGGGAACAAAAGCACTGAAATGCAGAATTTAACCATCTCGTGGAATCAGAACCTTGCCCTGTCAATTCCAACAACCCTTTTATTTTAACCTCCACATTGACATTCACAATGAAACTACTGCAAAATACTCCACTTTGTCTTAAACAAAAAATGAGCAAGTAAAAAATGTACCTTTTTACTGAGAATACATGCTCATTTGTACGTAGGTACATTTGTAGAGCTGATTTCTCTAACAAAGATATCATCAGGTAGCTCGATGAATGTCACTGAAAGAAATCTAGAATGAACCTTCCATTGCAAATCAGCCCCAAATGCGTTTACTAAATGTCTTTTGATTTTATGTGTTCAAAGGCTCTGAAGGTCACAAGACTGCACAAGTGCCACTGTGCTTGGAAAGGGCTGTATGCCTCAGAGGTTATGAAATGAAAGAAAAACAGTCTGTTATTAGGCTTTTACTGCAAAAGGAATTTACAGAATTATCAATTAAGGACATAGCTTCTTTGTAAATTAGGCAGGTGGTATGGATTTGAAATGAAGCTCTTCAAGCACTCTCCAGCGCCAGGAACTGTAGTGGCACAAAGTCCTCAATGGAGCTTTGCCTCACTGCACCAAAAATGCACACTTAAGGTCTCTCACAAAGCTAATTCTTTTTGTTTTGTGTGGCTGTATTTTAAATCATGGCATTAGAAATATGTGAAAAGTGAAAATCCAGATGAAAATGAAAGCGTTATCAAATTTCCACATACCACTCCATTAACTGAAAGCAGCTGGTCCCCACGTTTGAGCCCACCATGCCTTTCTGCCACTCCTCCGGGAATGATGCGAGAAATATAAATAGGTGAATTTTGTTCTTTTCCTCCCATGACATTAAAGCCCAGGCCTTCCTCAGTCTTTGGCAGCTCCACCACTCGTGGGTGTGAATGGCCCTCGCTTGCAGCAAATGCAGCAACTGTTGCCTGGAAGAAAAAAAAATGAGTGACTTGGCTATTTAGGGAGAACAGTGATAGACGCTGTTGCTCATTTGCAGGAAGAATTCCTTCCTATGAAAACATTTCAGTATCTTACTCTGACATTTTCTGATTATCTGAAAGTATTTTAAAAACATTAAGTCCTTTGACAATATTTTTGAAATAAAGGAACAAACAGAGGAACACAGAGTTCAGGTGACTTGTCAAAGATAACACAGAAAGTTAGCAGCAGAGCCAGAAGGCACCGGGAAGCCTTAACTCTGTGGTAGTGAACGCTTATGATCACTATTCCATTTCTTCTTTGCCTTTTCACAAGAAGAAAATCTATTCCTGTGGCATGAGATAATGTGATCTCTAATGTGTTCTTAATTGGAATAAAGTGGATGAACTGAATTGTTGACTCTCTGCTTTGCTTTCAGAGTTATGGAATTATTTTAAATCCTAAAATTGTATTCTTCTGTTAAAAAGTTTAATTTATAATCTTTTTGAAATCTCACAAACTAAGTAACTCCTGAACAGGAATAGGAGGTTTTATTACATAACTGGATCAAAATCTTTATTGAAAAAGTAAATCTTAAGACAACAGATATATAAGTCAATTATAAAAATCCTAGATTGTTAATATTATTCTAGGAAAAAAAGAAGTAATATACTGTAAAGCTTGCATCCAGAAAAATGTTACATTTTTACTTCATTTTTCATTACAAGCATTTTCTTACTTATTGATCTTAGTAAATCAGTAAAGAAAACATTAAGAAAATCTTTTATACTTTTCAACATGCGCTTGTAGATCAAATTGCTTGAATAATTCTACATTACACTAATATTTTTGAGCATCCTAAAATGTTTATGCTTAATAGAAGCTATTGGATGACATGACATAATGGAGCATTCTCAATTACATGGTTTTGCACATGCAGAACTTGTCATCATGCATACATTTTATGTCAGACATGAATGCACTAGGAGAATGAAATGCAGACAGCCCAGAAATAACCAGGAAATATTGTGATATTGAAACATTGGTCTGTAACCTGCTGTTCTATATGAATAAGAAATGAGAATGGGAAACACTAATTGGACTTCTCCCCATTTACTAAATAACATAGCAATAATTTCTATGTTTATCTGCAGTGTAAACAAATCAGGATTTCATATACACATTTCTCTATATAGAACCACAGAACTTACCAAATTTACATTGACCATTAACTTTCACTTAGAAGGTTAAAATCAGAAGAACATCCTACGGAAAAGAATGTCCTATTTAATAAGGAAAATACACTGCAATTTAAGGTATATTAGGTTATTTCCTGACTATTATAGAGCTTGCTTCTCTGAAGTACTCTAAAATAATTTTGTAACATGCTCTCAACCTTCATCTTCTGATACAGCTTTAAATTAAAATCTCTGAACATAAATACATAATGGTAAGATCTCAGTTCCATTAGGATTTCAGGGAGTTTATCTTCACAGGAATGGACCATAAACAAGTACCGCTAAAAAAGTTTTATTGGTTTTGCAAGTTTACCTATTTTGCATAGAATCTCCTATGCCACAAAGAAGATAGTGTTTCACACAAAATGATAATGGGAAAAAGAAATCCATTTGGATCCTCTTGTTTGGAAGCATCTATCTTTGGGCATGTTATGAAAATACAGAGCATATTTCATACTGGCACATAGAATGGGTTCTTTCATGGTTGTGTGAATTCCCCTAGAAAATTATCATCTTAGTAATAGCAGTAATGTAGCCGTCATAGTCTAAGGATAAGAAAGGCAGGTCCACATGGACAAAGAGACAATGTATTTTATCAAAACAGGCAATGTATTGGAAAAAAAACAGGCTTGCATTTGGCTATGGAGTAAAAAAAATGTTGACTAGGCCATTTCTCTCACTGCTCATCCTTACCACTTGCTCAGTACCTACAGTTTCCATTACTTAAAAGGGGAATTTTGACTCTTTAGTTTCTATCTCCCAAATAATTGTGTCCTCTCTGGATGAGATGTATGGGAAAATAGTCCCTTAAAATATTGGTTGTTGCAGGCAGAATTCTACAGAATGAACCAGTTTTGCTTTTGCAAAGCAACTTTTCAGAAAGCATTATATTCCATAAAATCATTCTCTTTTCTTAAGCTACAGAAGCAGCATAAAGGTTGAAATTTTCCATTATGATTGTTACCTGGGAAGTAGCACTGGTTCTAGACTCTGGGCTGCCACTGATGTCTAAATTTTCTTACAGTGTACACACGAATACCTGAAACACACACGCGCACAGTCAATTACTAGATCACTTTGGTAACACATATTTCAACAGTTGCACGTATCCTACCTTTGCAGTGGCCCTGGCTCGGAATTCAGGACAGCCATTAACAGTTATGGTTTCATGCATGTATTGATACACCTAAAACGTTTATGGAAATAAAATGAAATTAATTATAGAAGCAAAACAAGGATTTTACATTAACCCAGACAGGAGAGTCCCTTTCCCTTGTAAGACTTTCATTAATGCTGTATTCATGTAATCACACAGTCAAGTGTCTGCTAAACTTGAGCATGCTTAAGTTTATAAAGAACATCAATCTGTGTTTCTCATGACACTTTGCAAACTTAACTGTACATCTTCCAACGCAATTCTCTTCCCATTTCTAGTGAGCAGTTTTCCAAAATCAGAACAGTTAAGTTCTGTAATATTGAAGACTGGTGTCTCCAGGCAACTGACTTGAATGCAAATGATCTGAACTGATCTGAGTGGTACCTCAGCCTCCAACAATGGCTTCTTTTTTCTTTGAACTTTCCAATGAACTAAAGACTTGGGAGACTGATGTTAGAAAAATATGTAAGTTTCTCAGCATTCAGAAGAAGAATGCTGCTCAGCTGAAGACTGGAAGTGAAAATAAAGTTTTGGAGAAAGGTCAGAGCACTAACTTTCATCAACTATAACTAGGAATAGCAAAAAGGGCTGGCAGTCTGATAGGTCAGACATGATCAACAGGTAAGATTATCCTTTAGAAAATAATGTACATTCCCATAAATTACATTAAAACAACACTGCCAATATATATAACTTTCTGTCGCTTTTTTCTGAGATACACTCTTGGCCCACTTCCCCCAGTCCTTTACTCTCCCTTTTAAACATCTTCAGTAAGGCTCTTACTGAAGGCTCGATCTTACATGCCTTTGTTTTCTAGATTTGTCATACTCTTAGATTAAAAATAACAACCAATGCCTTGACACTAGATAGCTATTTTGATAGCAAACTTAAAAAAAATTATATATAACATACAGAAAGTTTTTTGAAAGACAAAGGTGAATGCAAACAAACCAAACATTTACATTTAATTTTCTTATAAAATCACCAAGCATAAAAAAATGTTCCTATATGCCATTGATTTGTGGCGGGCATTTTCTTGAACTACTTCATGAGAAATTTTGTCTTTTAATGTGCTTTATGTCTCAGGTTGCATTCCTCAGAGAGAACTTTTGCTGGTAAAGTATGTTAGCTCTTACAACAATCTCCTTAGGTACCTCGAGGAGTGCAGATTCAATTGTGCTTTCAAAAATATATTTACCTTTCACCCATTTGCTGATACTTTATACTCTTTGATAATGTAAATATTACTGTGGTAGAGAAGTACAATCCTGTACTTAACTGACCTATAAACAGTGGCTTCTCCCACTGATGAGACTCCCCCATCCCCCTGTCCCGATGAAGAACTCACTGATATGCATATGCTACAAACATCTGAACAGAACTAAGATTTGTGGCTCATTTCCGACTTCAGTGGGCAGAGATCAGTGGGGTGACTGATCTCCAAACCCTCTTTTAGGGATATCACACACAAGGAAAAGGCAAAAAAAAGACAGAAGATAACAAATGTAATCCATTTTAGAGAACTAAAACATGCTAAACACTTGCAAAATACAGCTAAAAGATTGAGTGTTATCAGCACATATGTCATTCTAGAACTGAATTAAAAAAAACTTAGGCCAGTGAAAAAAACTGAGATAAGGGGAGTGTGCTGGAAAGTTTCCTGCTTTCTCCATTGGAAATGAAATCTTGCTTCCATTGGTAACAATGACCACAGTATAATCCAGGATTTTGCCCTTGATTTAAAAAACATGCAAAAAGAAAGCTCTTTCATAGCCTCTAAAGGATCTCTTGTTTAGTTTGTTTTTCGTACTGGATGATGCCATCATTAAAAAGGGTTCAAGCCTATTTACTCATCAATATACTGCACAGCAAGTTCAAAGTTTATTTTATTACATTGTAGGGCATATTACTATACAAAAACAGCAACTACATTATATAAGAAGAATACTGTGTAATTGCAGTAATGAATCATTAAATACTTGTTTCTTTAAAACCCATACTGTACTGAAACAGTGACAATGCTGTATTTTCTTCAGGTTCCCCTTCATCTTAAAGCATGAGAGCAGATTGTACCTACTGTTTTTGCTTGCACAGCTATAAATGCTGTGGGTTTTTATAATGTCTAAAAGCATGTATTTGAATACTGAACTGTTATTACATTAAATTTCTTTGAAAACAGGTCACAGGATTTCATATAGAGGAACAGTGACTAAAAAATTCTTTAAAACATTCATGATTAGGTGAAATATCACAAAGCTGTTTACTTTCACGTGATTACTTGCTAGGTTTGATGTTATATAACTTTCTATTGACTGCATCCTACCATCCTACCAGTATCTAGCTGGTAGACTTCATAATACCCAGCATTCTGGTAACTAACTTGCATACTGGTGAAAGAACAGACTCACTAGTGTGTGATTGAACTAGTATGTTAAAAAAGAATCCAGCTACTAAAAAACTTGTGAAAAAATGTGATCAATGATGTCATACAATTCTTGTGTTAATTTGTAAATTCTCCATGCTAACAGATTTAAAATGCTGTCCTGCAAAGAGTTATCCATGAACATAGTATCTACAGTACAGCTCTTTGAAAAAAGTCTTGCATGTCAAATCTCACTCTCTATAAGCAACAGATGCAACCAGTCTTGAATATTTGCTTGACGTATTTGTAAATCTAATTATCCTATTTGACTGTTCATAATGCTTAATGTAATTTGAGTTTAAGAATGATAAAATATACACCCACAAAACTATCTTATTACTAAATCAGTTTAACAACCAAATAGAGATTAATCATACCTGTTCCACCAAGTCCCTTGAACTCTTTGTAGAGTTCAGATCTAATCACTGCTCATTCTCACAATGCACAAAAAGTACATCGAAGTCCATAAACAAATGTTGTTTTCCTGTAGCCACACTACCTCTGTCTCTGCTGTTTTCAGCACCACCTTAGCCATGATTTGTGCACAATGAATCCATTCTGCTGCCTCTTTTATGTATACAGAACACATAGACAGAAAATCTCTTTGTTCTCAAACTGAATAAGGTGACATTTAAATCCTCCTATCGTGGAATTAGCTTCATTTTAAATCCACTGTACATGGCAAGTAATTGAAGTGGTTTTATAAAATCTTTTCTTTTGATGTTATTATTACGCTATGCATTATCTATTACATATATATACACACAGAGATAATTATCTATTATCTGACCAACTGATTACATTTTTAAGATTTAGCAGTTCTCCTGAATCTAAAAATGTCATCCTTAAGATGCCTGTATAAGATCTCCTCTAGGTTTCATTACTTGGACAAAATATCACTCAGTAAGGAGAAGACAAAGGTGCAGAATTTAATTGTAAGTATTTGAAAATCTCCCCTTTTACAACAGGGACCTTTGTTGTCCATGACAGATGAACCACTTTGAAAGACATCATTGTGTAATATGATTGAGTTGAAGAAAGAAAATTAATGTATCACAGAATCACAGACTGTCTGAGGTTGGAAGAGACCTCTGTTGGTCATCTTGTCCAACCCCCTTGCTCAAGAAGGGCCACATACAGTCAGTTACCCATGACAGTATCTAGATGGTTACTATGGTAGTAACTTGAAAAAGAGCTGCACATCTATTTTTGTATGTACAGCTATGTCTTTTTTGAGTGTCTATAAGACTACATGGGTGTTTAGTAATATTATTTGCTGACAGACTCCATGCACAGTCTGATGGTCTAGTGCCTAGGGAAGAGTTTCCACGATTCATTAATAATAGAGATTAAATTACAGGTGAAATGTCAATGTTTCAAGACGCAAAGCTGCAGCTGTAAGGTAAATGGTAATGTTTCAGATTATTTTCCCCCCAGCGATTTCAAGACTGCCAGTGTCTGTGTGCTGAATTGGGTAAAGGCATATTGCAGACAAGGGTTTGTTCACACAGATCTCATTTGTGCTGTGGAGCAAGACCTACTAGGCTTTGTTTGCGCTTTCCTGTGGTGCAACATTCCCACCAAGAAATACTCCTGAAAGCATGAATAAAGATCTCAGACTTTTTTCAGCTTCTGCAGGTAGTCTCCTCAGACACCATAAGCTAAAGTTATTCTCCCACAGTACACAAAGATTATGAAAAGAGCAAAAGAGGTAAACTACAGCTAAAAAATCTGAACTTGGCAGTGAATCCTCCTTGCACTGTGGCAGCTCTCACAGGCACAGAGAAATGCACTTCTCCCAGCAGGAGCTGTAGTGAGACAGAGGCAGCAGGTATTACTGTAATGATGATGGTCCTCATCCCCACACATTCAGCTGGGAGGCAAAGCAGCTGGTTTTGGATTACTGAAGCTCAGGAAGGGGGACTGCCTTACAGATACTTTAGAAGCTAGTTTCTTACCAAAAATTACTCCTTACAGACTCATAACAAAGCAGCACATTATTTAGGGCTGGACTATTTAAGTCAGTGCAAAGCTTTAGGAGAAGGTCCAGGAATAACAGTGCACTTAGCAGCCTGTTTTATAAAGGTGGCTAGAAGTGGCATTCTGTTTACAGCCTGAATGATGCAGCACCTTTCCTGATGAATTCTCAAAGTTAGAATTTAATTAAACAATTTTATTCCATTAACTTCTCTAAGAGGTATTCAGTGCTTCATTCCCTGATGAAATACGTAATTCTAAGTACAACTGTACCTACAATAATGATGCTCAAGGACAACTTGGTCTGAACACCAGAAGGGAAGAGGCATAAGGCAGAAATCATTTTACAGCAATGAACTAGAGCTCAAAACACTCCACAAGCACAACCCAAGACAGAGTATATTGCAATTCGGACCTGTGAAGTAGCAGGTCCAGATAAAGTTTTCTGAAATTTTTAAGTGGGGAAGTAACCTTTTTGAAAATGTTAGGGGTTTCTTAGCATATGAGATAACATATGTAAGTAGTAGCAATGTGTTTCCACAGTGCATGCAGTATGATAATAATAAAAAGACATTAAAACACTTCCTGCAAGAAGTCTTACCTAAGTGACTTAGGTAAATCATAGGTAAGCAGGTAAAAAGGGGAAATGAAGAAGAAACTTGCAAAAAGACTGATAAATTATGTTTAACATATATATTAGCGTGATCTGGCATCATATTAGTTCATCTGCCATATTTTTGTTGCTTCAGTGTAGAAAAGAAATGTGTATCTAATTTTGGAAGAAACTTTGAAGGAAGGGGGGATGAGTCTGACAGACAGTAGAGAGGGGAGAGTTACCATGAGAATAACCAATGCAAGGAAGACATAATTGGTTTCATTGTGCTTCTGCAGTCATGTCAATGGAACAGTATACATGTGTGCATCCTTGCAGAACTGAGGCTAAGCTATAAGAGATGGTTATTTACTTACACCTAAGTACAACGCTTCTGCCATCAAGTAGCTGAATCCTTGTCTTCCTAACTGCCTTCATATGTTGGAAATGATGAAGAAAATATTTCTCCCTTCTAAGATGTCAAGTGAAAAGGAGTATCTCAATCAGCCTCTAGCTAAGATACTGTACTAAACACTGTCATACACCATAGTCCAGAAGATAGTAGTTTCAGTTCCACAGGGCAGTAGAAAGCAGGCTGATTTTCTACCAATCACGGTGACTTGAAAAATATTAACATTGTTTTTTCCTTGTGTTAATAGCTACTTTTATCTTTGGTAGTTATTTAAAAAATGTGGAAGAGACTATTCTGGATAACTGAAAAGCAAGAGAATTTGAGAAGACTTTCTAAATAGCAGTCCTCGTGAGGGACAGAACCCCAGAAAACCACTGGTTGTGGAAGAACACCATGGATGCCATGCACACCCACCACAACTTCATGGTTGCAACAGACTTAGATTCTTCTTAAACAAGGTTGCTTGAGCAAATGAATCACAAAGGCCCATTTTGTTATAGGACTATGACAGGTGTTTGAGCAATCCCGACAGAAGCAGAATTAGGCAATCTCACACCCATGTTCACAGGGTATATACACTACATAATCTTCAGTCTGGCCCTGAGTGCAAGCTGCCAAAAGTTCTTCTTTGTCAATGTCAAAATGAGAAGTCGAGAGACACCTGTGAGTATGGGGAGTTTGAAATGGTTGAGAAGTACCTTTGAGAGGAAGGCATTGTTCTTACTGGAAGCACCAACAAGTCTGTATTACATAAGCTGTTGCCTGCAGCTACTGAATTTGGACAACTGAATTTGAAAAAGCTGCTTTGTGACAACTAGTCTGTATTAATGAGCTATTTATATCTGACAGAATGTGGTCATTCAAGGTTGCTGGCATTCTGAATATTTTTACATGATAAGCTCTCATTAGCCTTTGAGCACTTACATGTTTGCATTGGGAAACCCGTTGGTGTTTATTTTCAAAACCAAACTTCTGCATCATTTTCACAATTGTTGCAACAGTCCCCTTTCATGAAGTAACACTGCATGAATATTGCCACATGAAGCTAACACATTAAAAAGCTCAAACCTGTACATGAAATTCAGTCTCATTTAACAATCTGAGGACATGAGACAGTTTTAAATTCAGACCATGTGGAAGAAATATTATGAATGTTGGCTTTAACATTTTCATTGAGGATATTTTATTTAACAGTTTCCTTCTTTGGGAGTGGGGATTATGGAGGAAACTAGGTCAGTTTTACCAAAGTGAAAAAAATTATCTGAATCTTGATGCATTATTAAGCTGTCCTTAGGCAGTAGGAGAAAAACCACAAGGGCCTGAAACATTGTTAAAAATAAATTAAGTATAATCACTTCAAGGGTATAATATTTTAATTTAGGGTGTAATACTTTATGAAAGCTCAAGTTAAAATGGCATTTTTCATTTTTTTTGTGTGGAGAAGGGTGGAACATACTCTGCCCTGACAGTGTCTGTGGTAGTGTCTGAAAGCTCACACAAGTTTTGGTCCCTGAGTTCTTGCCAAATGAACCTGCATCTGTCCAAGAAACAACCCAACAGGGGTTACGAGCTGGGGCCAGAACCTCTTTCCTCCCTTATGCGCAAGCAGAAGAATGTAGCAGATGTACCAGAAAACTCATGCTGTCACATCCTCTGCACATATTGGGTGAGTCAATTGAAATACTCCTGGTGTTTCTGTTAGGACACACAAGACCTCTGTGTGCCTCTTCTTCTTCCCTCCATTGTCAATTCCATCTGGAATCATCACTGACACTGTAAAGGGAATGGGAAGTTGCTTTGCATCCTTTTAAGAATAAGGAAAATAGACTTTTATTTGTAAATAAAAACTACTCACATAAGGAATAAGAAAAATCTAATTGGCTCATTCGGTTTATTTCATATCCCTTACACACTGTTCTATACGCTGCTCTAAGTCAGTGGCAACTGGTATCTTTGAAGACAATGCTACAGTTGTTTCAGAAACTGTATCCTTTGCAATCACTAAACCTTTGCAAAATACTGTCCTAAAAGTTTCTTTTACTGATTCTACTGCAATATACTGGTATAAAAAGAAACACCAACATGTGTGATTAGATAATTCCCATAAGACCACTTGGAATTCATAGCTTGTAATTTAAAATTCCCTCTCACACCTCACTGCCAGTTAGAGTTCAAAAATATGCCAAACATTAATAACCACTAATTTCCTCCACTTTATCAGTAAGTCTGTATAAGCTGTTGGGGCTGACAACAGCCATATTCCAAACTTTATCAGATTTGTCAAAACCTTGCCAAAATGAGCACCTGGATGAAACATGACATCATCATGCAAGCTCATCTCAAGTCTTCCTATCAAGCTGAGAAGGCAGAAAAAAAAAGGAAATCGCTAATGTTTCTTGTTTTAAATGCCAACAAAAATGTAGCTAAAATAGAGGTTAAAAACGGTTTTACATTTTCTTTTTTTTTCTGAGGGCACAATTGAAAAATGAAGATTGAGCAGCATTTCTCAGGAGTCCCATCAGTGACATCAGTTAAGTGGCAGCAGAGGGATACCGAGGCTCCATCAAAGCAGAAAAAATGCTGCAGTGGCTTCCAACAACCTGTCAGCATAAATATTACTTGGTAGTTCACTTTGCTGCTGGTTTCTCTCAAGAGGAAGAAGGAGGCTTGAGATGAACTGTAGCAAAGGTTATTCTGTTTATTCCTAAGAGGTTTACATAATCAAATAGAATACTGCAACAATAAACTAAAATGATTATGCGAGGAAATAATGCTGACATGCTGAGATGCATCACACATGTTCCACTGGAGTCACCTTCTGTAGCACGCACAACTGCAGCTTTGTGCCGAAATAAGATCACCTGAGCACCACTCATCAGAGTTTTATTAAGTACAACACAACTACCCATATAAACTGTAACATGAACAAGATATGTCATTGTTTTGATTCTATACATTGTAGGACTCTTGCAACACTAAAATATTTATTTATCTGTTGTGAAAGGCACAATTACGCAAGCAGAGCACAAATATGATTAGATATATAGCCATCAGCCAACTCTGAAAATTGATCTTTAATCAAATGCAATGGGAGAAAGCACTGATAAAGACCAGTAATATGGTCTGGACCCAGATTCTGGGGTGCTATATCTGTGAAATCAATGTATTTAGCTCTAGGCAGCTAAAAAAAAAAAAAAAAGTGGCAGCAGCAGCTGCTTTAAATCTCCTGCAGTGAAGTTATGAAAGGGGTAGGGACTTTGTAATTGCACAGAGACTAAATAATGCCTTTTCTCATATAATACTTGGGCAGCTTAGTAAATTCATCTAATTGCCATTAATGAAGGCCATCTGCTGAGTGACAAGGTTATAATTTCCAAAAGTTCTCATTTATGCCATCCAGGGCTTGCGAGCAACAGAGCAATACTTAAATTGCTTATTGCAAAGTGGCAAATGAAACTTCACTGTTTTTCAAAATTTGAGCAATTCCTGATTACATTCACCCCATAAAAAAATAGCAGATATCTTAACACAGTAATTAAAAAAAAAAAAAAATCGATGTTTACTGTTAACTTAAGCTTTTCTGTTGAACTTTCTCAATGCCTAGTCCAGCATGGTGGCAGGACAAAGAGCAGCCAGCTCATCTTTGGAAATCTGATGGGGTTTTATGATCTCATTTACATACATTACAAATAGTTCTCTCAACTCATCATTACAGATACACTACTCGCAACCAAGAGGCAGAAAGCAAAACCCTGAAAAACAAGAAAATATTATTGCTCTGCTGTACCATCGTATTGTAATGAAGCTAAGTAACACCCTTTCCAAAAAGTGATGGAGGTACTCATTTAGTGGAAACTCATATCATTATTTTATGTGGCTTTTCATTGCTGGGACAATGGTAATGAAGAATGGAAAAGTACAGTAATGCTAATGCTATACAGCCCCAGAACTCAGGTAAGCTAAACTGGTATGTCTGCCATATAATCCACTCCAATATCTTAAAAAAAAGGATAAAATGCTAAAACTTCACAATTAGCATCTGGGAATGCAAATTTTTATGAAAAGTTACAAATCAATCAATGCATAAGCACGCAAAAATCTGAATGAAACTGGTCAGTTTGAAAAATTCCGTATTTGCTACTGCATGAGTGCTACTACTAAATTAATGGTGCAGTAATTCTGAACAAGCTATGTGGAATACCAGAGCAAGTTATAACACGGTATCAGATTAGCTTTGCTTCCTAGCCAGTCTAATGAGGCATCATGCCAATACTGGCATCCTGCTTTTGTTACAAATCTGAGCCAAAAGATCTCCCTCACTTTACTCCCGTGCATTGTCCTATTGCCCTTTTGTTTACTGATTGCCTTATTAGTAAGTCCGACATATCACTTCTGCTCAGTCGGGACCAACACTTTGGTTTGCATGGGTAAATGTGACAGTATTCAGATGTCAGGCTTCCGACTGAGCCTTAATCACAGTTCTGTGCTGTGAATTATAGCAGAAAGTCTTCTCAATATACTTTTTTCCCAAGATTGCATCTTATAATTTAAAAACTTCAAAAACTGGGCTTGCCCTGTGGAGATGAGATTGACTGGAACTGCATTTCTCCTCCTGTAACAAATATTCAGCTCCCAGGGAAAATAAAGTGTAATACAGGATTTGGACTTGGGGGCTTACCTTGGCGGCAACTGAGAGAGTTTGGCCTGGTGAACCTCTATTTTTACAAGGATTCATGAGGGAGAAAACAATGAAATTCTGCTTTCAGAGGCTAGGTCTAGGAGGCAGAAGAGCAGCATTATATTCCAAAATGAATATCCAAATTCTGAGATTCTTGAAACATAATGAAAGCAGGCCTTTAAATTACTCCTACATTAAAATCCTACATTAATAATTTAAGAAAAGAATTAATGAGAATTTTTGCCTGAGTCCAGCTAATATCCAGATTCTTATATTTAGTACAGACTTTTAAAAATGGAGTACAACACAATACTGGGATATCTGAAGTGAATGAACATCTAAGGGTTCCAGCCAGCCTTCTGCTATCACTCAGTACCTTACAGTAAAATAATGAGTACAGTACCATCAGACTAAGTCTTCACCACCCAGAAGCCTTCTTCTGATCCCTTATTATTTGCAAAGACTTAGATCAGGGTTAATAATAAAAAGCACAGGTGGGTGGCTTGAGGAAATGACCAGATAATAACACACTGCATATCAGCAGCACTGGGATTCCAGGCATTGAGACTGCTAAGGCATTGAAATGAAAATTATTAATCAAAGGAAATCATTCCAATATACCAACTAGGCTTATTAAAATATTCTACCTAAGTTATAGTGAAATTATGATTTTAATACAACATACTGAAATATATCTCTAAAGTAGCTGAGGAGCATCTAGACCTCATAAAAAGGTGTTCTCCCATTGCCATTTTTATGCCTTATACTGTAATTCAACAGTAGTCTTTAAATGTCAAGAATACTCTGTCTATAAGCTAATTTTATAGCAAGCTTAAAAGTTTTAAACTACTGAGGTAGGATCCAAACTATTTTTAAAGACAATATGCTTTTCCACTGATTAATTTCACAAAATATGCAACATTAAGAGTACTTTGTGTTGACCGCTCCTCCTTTTTCAGTCACTCAGTCCTACAAAAGTGCTCTCTGTGATGACCTGATATTTTGGTGGGAGTCATAAGACAACAAAATAAAGCAATGGTTCCTTTTGTGTGTCTGGTTGCCACACCACATTTTTATAGAAACATTTTGATCTGATTAATTTTGTTATTGATAAATGTTTCAGCATAGGTATTTACTAGTCCAATTTTCTTCCAAATAATATCCACATGGAAAAACATTAGATTTAATCCTGAAATAGAAAACTGAGTACCAAAGGCAGGCTGGAAAGAAAGCGAGTTACACCTATTACATATTTAACACATAGAAAGAGAAACTGGGGCATCAACATGAAAGAACATTGTAGTCTACAACTTCTTCATGAGAGGAAGAGGAGGGGCAGGCACTGACGTGTTCTCTGTGGTGACCAGTGACAGGGCCCAAGGGAATGGCCTGAAGTTGTGTCAGGGGAGATTTAGGCTGGATACTAGGAAAAGGTTCTTCACCGAGAGGGTGGTTGGGCACTGGAACAGGCTCCCCAGGGCAGTGGTCACAGCACCACTCCTGACGGAGTTCAAGAAGCATTTGGATGATACTCTCAGGTACATGGTGTGACTCTTGGGGATGGTCCTGTGCAGGACAAGTTGGACTTGATGACCCTTGTTGGTCCCTTCCAACTCAGCATATTCTGTGATTCTGTGAAAACTTTGCTCATCAGGAGATCCATGTGTTTATCAAGCTGTATTGTTACTCTCCTGGTGCTTGAGCACCAATTATCAGATGTTAGCAGTAAATGAAAATCCCATAAGCTGCTAAGCATGTCACCTTTTCTTGTTGGTTCTGCCAAATTGTTTATTCTGTCTTCTTTGTCTTTAAGGTTTCTTGCCAGACCAAGATACCCACCTTATTTTAGAATTCTTATAACTTCCTTTTACTGACTTACAACAATTAAATTAACTTTATCAATTCAGGTTGTCTAGTTTTATGTTGCATGTGAATATAACTTCTCAATAGCTCAGTTGTACATTCAGTTTCACAGCCTAGTCCTTCATTTATTCCAATAACCTCCTGGAAATCACACGACTATAACATAGCAGCAGCTTTGAATACACAGCAAGAACACTTGGATGGGTAAAGGACTTATTAGTATAATTTCCATGTTTTGCCATGTGACAAGGCTATAGAAGGCTAATTATCTTCATGCAGCTAGGGAGCATTTGAAATAAGTAATTTTAAACCACAATTAATTGTTTTTTTCCAAATTGACTTTTAGTGTGACCAGACTTTGGTTAACTTGCTGTCTGGTCTTGGGATCTTCAGGTGAAAAGGAAATACAAAGGCCATTGCATACTTTAGTTATTTCCCTTACTTTCAGACCTAATACGTATTCCTGCCTAGTGCCAGACAGAGTATTTCAGTTGGTGGTACTTATATTTAGCTAAGTGAGAAGCATTAATCACCATTTCCTGACATAGCACCCTTGAAAAACACTAAAGTACTTCTATTTAAATTTCATTCACTCAATCACTTTAAAAAAAATTTATTTCTATGGAATATTAGTGTTTGAACTGGTGGTTTGCTTTACTAAATAGGTTCCCATAAATACAATTAATTACAGCCATCAGATAGATTCCTACACATTAGATTGGAATGTATGTCATCTAGTAACATATCTCATACTTTTAAAGGCTAATTCATCATTAAAGTGATCTCCTGCTTCCGTAATTCCATAGCCAAAGAATTCCTACTTGTAGAAGGGACAAGTCACATTCAATCAATACAATGCAGATTATGTTTCATCTTTGACCTTTTCCCCTACACTCAGCCCAATATTGAGTTTCTCTGGGACATATTTTTGACAATCAAACTCACTGGACAGTTAAGTTTCCATAATTTCATAGACTGGAAAAGAAAATTTTTATTTTCCAAAGCTCCTCCATTATGGAATTTAAAGGACTACAGGAGTCAGCCTTCATCTCTTTTATGAGGTTTTCTGATGAAAGAAAGTTAGGCTCAGATCTTGCATTATAGAATTGAGCACACCACACTGAAAATCTGAATCTCTGCAAATATATAATAAGCAGTCTCTTCCAGAATTTGCATACTAACACAAAGCCTGCCTCCTCATCCCATTTTGATTACACCTACCTACAGCTCACACCCGGTCTGCTTCACACCCACTTTTCTCATTACTTCCAACTGACTGCCGTGCATTCTCTTATAATGTCAACAGCTTCTCTCCTCTAGTCTATGTAGGTGCTAATAAAGAAAACTGAAATCCAGTCACCACA
Organism: Empidonax traillii; assembly: GCF_003031625.1. Classification (NCBI taxonomy): domain Eukaryota; kingdom Metazoa; phylum Chordata; class Aves; order Passeriformes; family Tyrannidae; genus Empidonax; species Empidonax traillii. The sequence goes on along the minus strand of NW_020956288.1, from coordinate 116,564 downwards.
CTCTCACATCTTGCATTCAGGATAAAAGAAGATAAACAATGTGAAGGAGCACTAGCAGAGAAATTTCTGCCTAGCCTCAGCTATCTCAAGCTCAAATACACTCAGAAAAAAATGTGCTGTTCAATAAAGCAGACTTTCAAAAACTCCAACGTACATGAAGGACATACAAGAAGGGTATCCCTGATTAATGGCACCACAGAGCTCAGATATCCAACAAGTCCTTGCTGCAGTGCTTGGAGATGTCTAATAATCTAACATGACCAAAATATCCCATGCTTTTCTAATTTATTTTTTTTTAACATAGAAGTAATTATTTTTGGAATTTTCCAACAGCTATTTAACCAGTGGAAAAAAGAGTTATAGTCTAAGGGCTTTGCCAAGGGCTTAATGTAAGTAACTGAAAAGAGAAGCCACATGTTGAACAACCTTAAGTACTCACAATGTAAATATATCAATCTTCCCACTCTTCCTAAATGAAAAGATTTGTTACTGGGCCTTTTATATTTGAAGATTTTTCCTAAGAAAAGGTTTACATGCATAGTGGTGAGTGGTATTATTTTGGGGGGGCGTAGAAATTTGGTTCTCTGATGGTGATATATTAGACAGGTTACATTATATATATACATAATATTTAAAAAGAAATAAATGATTTTGTTTTATTAAGTTGGTAGAACTGCTCATTCATCATCGCTCAATTCTTTTGTAACAACTAGCTCCAGGGTCCTTAAAGTGTCTAATTTTTGGCTGTAGGAATCTAACACTAATTGGATAGCCTGTCATGTGCAGGTTGTCTTTACACAACACTCTGCAAAGACCTTTTTTGCCACTGAGATGACTTTGTCAAAATCTACTTTCAGGTCACTGAACTGAGAGTGCATTTTTCTAAGCCACTTTCCTAATTCTTAGGCTCTGTACTTGTTTCAAGAAGCTTTGGGTTTGCCTCTGCTAAGACTGTTTTCCAGAGATTAATATAAATTTGTTAAGATTTCACTGATGACACTGCAAAGATTCAAAGTTGCCTGTAATAATTGGAGTACCAGGCTCTGCTATCTGAAAAAAACCAAACAACCCCACAACTTTTCAATGCTCTGTGGTTACTCAAAGAAGCACTTAATTGGTTAAATGAAAGGACTAGTCAGAATATAGCTTTTGAGGCTACACAGTGGCATTATTTACTGTCAGGGAACACTATTCCCTTTAAAAAGCCTTGAAAACTGCAATTTAATTAAGTGGAAGCCTCTCTATGATTCTCACATTGGAGAATATATTCCATAAAACAAAGACTGTGTTCCATTTTGCTTATTAAACTAACATCTGCTCATCTCTTTCTTCCTTCCAACCACTCAGCAGTCCACCCAATCAATTTGTTGCTGTAGCCTAGTTATCAGGAGATCAATTCTGCTACCATTGAGGGAACATTAGATTCCCCATTGATTTCAGTAAGGGAAGATTAGTTCCAGACTGTAGACAGATAAACTAAAACAGAAGTTCTTACTTCTGTTTTACTTACTTCTTTTCTACTAAGAAGCTGTTACCTTCATTACGGCATTTGGAGGTGCTTCTGTTTGGCAGGCTAACAGGAGTTGGTTTAGTAGGTAAGATGGCAACACAGTGTTGTATCAAATCACGGTTTCTTGTCTAAGGAAGTTCTAACAGAAGTGTTTGTAATTTAACTGTTTTAAAGATACTGCTTGTATGCATGTAGGAAGTTGGGTGCACCTTCTCTAGCCTGACTAGAAGAAAACAATTATCATTTATTTACTGTTGGGCAGAGCTTACGAAGGCCCTAACCACAGCTGGTAGGGTAATGATCACAGTTCTTAGCAATCTGACAAGAATTTCTGACATGTGGAGCAAAGCCCACTGGGATCTGACCGCTGACTTCAAAGGCAAGATTCCTGTCAGCTTCAGTTAACTTCAGCGTCTGCAACTTTTGGCTCTCACTGCATTCTGATTCTATCAGCACATCCCTATCACACACCTGAGCTCAAGGGAGAGGCATTAAGCTTGCACTGACTCGACGTGGCACGTCCCCATGTCCCAGCACAGTGTTGTACAGGTTACCACGGACCCTGAAACAGTGCGAGCAGAATACTAAAGTAGTAATTAATCATTCCTTCCCCTTAACAAGGCTAATTGCCTCAGGGTTGATGCCTTGCTGACGCAACTGTTCTGTGTCTGCTTTTCAGTAACTTCAGCATTCTGCACAGTAGCAGGCAGCCACAGACACATCCATCACCCTTTATACAAGGCACTCATGATTCTCCAGCACTCCATCATCACGGCTAGGCTTCACGAACGAAGATTTGAGAAGGGCTCTACCCATGAAAGGCAAATACACTTTTCAGGAAAGGGATGTTAGTCTGAGAAATAACTAAAAATCTCAAATTCATACCTCTCTGATAGCTGTACAAAACTCACTCTGCAGCACCTTCTTTAGAGACTGTAGCTTGTGTACTGGTACTTCTCCAGATTCTTGCAGTTTCTCCAGTAACTCAATTGCTCTTGCAACATCTGAGTTGAGAAAACAAAACACAGGTCAGTATAAACAGTGACTTATAAGTGACTAAAAAGGGCACACTGGTGGTCATTTTAGATTTAAAATCAGCTTTACCAACACATACAGTATTACTCTTCTGTTATACCAGAGTCTGCTAGGAAACAACACTGCTGTTGAGAGATCCAAATCCCAAAGTATGGACAAACCATGTACATGTACAGCAGACACAGAGAGGTTCAGTCTTAGCAGCAAACACTGTTTGCAACAAAGTTACCAGTTCAAAGTGGCTAATCCATATTAGAACCAAATATTTATTACCTTCTGCATAAGAGAAAATAGCACAGGAAAATAATAGGGTTTACTTTCAGAAAGTCTGAAAAAATGAAGCTGTGTCTTTATGTAAGCACTATCATGGTGACAACACCCAAGAAAAGTATTTGATTTTTTCGTCCCATAAATCTAAATCTAAATATCAACTAATAAAGTTTTCCAGAGACAGGTAAAGTCTGCTCTGGAAGACCAGAAAGTCTGCTAGAGAAGAGTAAATGTAAGGTTCTCATTTAGGTCTCCAAAGACCTGATCTACCCCACAGAACCTATATAACCCATAGAGGTTCATGGAATAGTGGTTTTGGTGCTCTGAATTCTCCTTAAGCACTTGTATATTGTCAAGGGAAAGATCTAAGTGTTTCTGAAGAGAAGTCCAGAGGGCTTAAGTGAGTAGCCCTACTGAGTGGTTAGCAGGAATCTGATCCAGTTGAACAGTGCCCATACCCTCACTCATATTTTCTCTCTTTAACACTGGTTCCTAATTTACATACCTATTACTAAAATAATTTTTTTAAAAATCAACCCAACCCATGAGATGACCAACAATCCTATATGGCTGAGGACACAGGGGCATAAGAAATAGTGGCTGGAGTCATGGAGGCTAGCCTAGTCAAGCAAGGGACACGCTGAGTTACATGTAGGAGTGAACTGAGCAAAACATTCTGGTCAGCCTTCAGGACGATAAGAAATTAAATAGAGGGATTTTTCCTCCTCTGCCACCTAATGCTGCCTTGCAGCTTTTCCTGTAAGTTTGCTAGTATAGTTGAACCTGACAATGCTGTTATCTCGACTGTGTGGTCATTCTCAAGTCTTCTAATGTCTTTTGCATAGCAACCAGAGCCACTACTGGCCAGTTTCACCACTCTACTAAATATAGGTCTGTATTCCAGTAATGAAATGAATGCATAGTACTAAATGATAAAACAGTATTTGGGGCATTTTAATTCTGTGCTTGAAGTGCAAAGGAAAAAAAAGAAATAAATATTCCTATCCACAACTCCAGAATTGCTACAATGTCTAGAAGTAACCTTATATAATTCTCCTTTCCGATGAAAAAGATTACATTGCTTGTGACTGGGAAATTATGCTAATTTAAACAGTTCTTACAATCCTTGGCTTGTAGCTGAGCTATACTGACCAGATGTCTGATGCAACAAAGACATGAGAAGTTTTCTGAAAATAGAAAAGACATGACAGTAGATGAACTGCAATAGGAATTAAATCATAATCCTATATTTTCACTTAGAAGAAAATAATTATTATCCAGCTGCATCGGTGTTAGGAAAAGAGAAGATGACACCTTAAAAAATTTGCAATTTAATTAAAAGAGGCAGGCAACTATTCAGCATAGTCAATTCTGCCTTAGTAGATTAACAGCCAAATAATTCTCAAGTTTTTTTAGAGGCATTTGCCAAACGCAGTTCAAAGCATAAGAGGAAGCATGGCAGAAAGTATACAGTGTTTCTTTCAGGAGGATGTTTCCACTTATAGTCTTGGAGTTCATGAACTTTCACATGAAACTAACCCTAACCTTGTGTTAAAAGACTGCATCTGAGCTTCTGCTCCAAGCAGAGCTTCAACTGCTACTGGGCATCCAGTCCATGTTACTACATCACAGGTACATCAACAACAACTCCTCTAAAGCTCTTATTGAGATGATGATGAGAAAGCTAAAAGGAGATCTAGGAAATAATAAGGCCATGGAAATCAAGAAAAAATTAGATTCTAGAGAGAAGAATACAACTGATGGGAGATAACACATCAAAGAGGATGGTTTTAAGATTTAAGAAGAGATAAGTACACTTTTCAGCAAGAACCATTTCAGTGGATTGCAAAAGAATGGCAAAACGGTAAATGAAATACAGAATCACAGAATTGTTTAGGTTGGAAACTTAGTATGAAAATCTAACATGATTTTTTATATTCTTGGTAATAATAAGGCTAAGGGATTTTTTAACAAAGCTATTGAATCATTTGCCTTGAAATTTTTCTTTTTAACTCTGTATCTGCCAAACAAGATGTTCATTTAGTTAAATACTGAACTCACACTCCCTAGTTATTAGTACCAGTTGGTGCAAATTGGTATGTCAGACAGCACAAAGCAATTGGGTGATTTACTCTGAAAGGGCTTCAACAGCCTTCCATAATAGATCAGAAAAGGTCGCTGTAATTCATGTGATACATGATGATAAATCTGGGGTCTTATCCAGTGCCAATTCAGGTAAATTTTGAACTGGTTTTGCCTCTCACCAGCTATTCTTATCAAAAATAGTGCCAGAGATGACAGATTTGTTGCTATTTTGCAGTTATTTTGAAGTTTCATCACCACACCTGAAAATTCTGTGAATCACCCCAAATTTGCTATGGTCCTGAACTAAACGGTATCAAATGAAAAATCTGTACTGATTAAGAGTGAAACATAAAAAGCTTTATGTTCATTAATCAATCTAGAATAGTTAACTACAGGTCTAAGTATTTCCCTAGGACGTGGGCCAGACTCAAGATGATAATTAATCACTTCTAAAGTGATGATTGTCACAATACAAATGATAAATTCATATTCCGGTTGAAGTTTAGCATGGGTGCTTAGTATGTAGTCTCAGAGGCAAAACTGGGCACTAAGTTGACACTAGCCAATACCAGATTACTTAACTTTCTGACTAAGAAGTGATAGGAGGTAAAAAAAAGCAGAATATCCCAAGAGCACTCTGATTTCACATTTCTAGATTCATCCACCATGCTAAAATACATGAATGCTGATGACAAACACTCTGCTTTTTATTCACCTATCATATCTGTTTACAATAAGCAGTCTTCTTTCTCTTGTCACCATTAGGCCCAGGGCTTGCTCAGTTTGGCAATGACCTGTGGGATATTGCTCAGAGTAGAAGGATTGTGGAATAATATATAAATTACAGAAAGAAAATGAGGCATGTGTTCAGGGCCAAAGATGTTTGTTGTCAGCTGACACTTTGTCAGAAACAAAATACAACAGTTGGCATGAAACAGAAGACTTTGAGCAGACTAAAAATGTATAAACATGAGTGTATAAAATAAGGTCTCATGAAATAGGCTGTATGTCCTTCCATTAATAAGGAAGGGGAGACTTAAATGAACAATTGCTTTTGGACAGGCTAAAAAGTGAAATTTATCAGTGCAAAAGAACTTAAGTGATGCATAGGCTTTTTGCTGATGGTTCTCTCAAGTTGAGCTCCAGCTAAAACTAAAGTCTTTGCTCAAAGAAGTGATATGATTGGCAATGAGGAAGACTTCCAAGTTACATTGTTCCCAAGCACATAGCAGGGAATCCACCCCTGTTAAAGTCAATTAGAATTGTCATACATTTGATATATACTGCTAGGATAATTCTCATCTCCAATCGTCCTCTGATTATAAATCTAACCAGCTTTGCTTGTAAATGTTATCACCAAGGATTTTTGCTTAGATACGATTTTCTTATATACTTGCTGAAAAGAGGGTGTGTGTATTTATATAGATATGTTTAAAAAAAATCCTGGAATTATGTTAAAATTAATTAAGTTCTACACATAGGAAATTTCCTTGCTTTTTATTTCTGTGTATTTCTTTTGTCCTTTCTTTAAGCAAAGATATTTAACTGAACTTTTGAAAAGGATTGTTTTGCCTACTCTCAAACATTTTCCAGAATATGAACTCCATTATACTAAAATGAAACTCGTGCTAATGTCATTGAAATTTATCTTAATTTCCCCCATTCATATCCCACAAATTGATAGGAATTGACTGATGATGTGGATAGAACTATTCCTCTGTATTCTATGATGCATACATTTTAAAAGGAATATACACTTATTTTCCCCCTTATTATAGCCAACTCTCACTCCAAATTTTTTCTTTAATTATCTCCTTTTTTCTGATTTCTTCATAGGTATGCACGATTCCTCTCTCTCTCATTCTGTTTAACATTCATTTCTCTTTTTTCTTCTCATCATCATGCTTGCCTACAGCCTTTCAGGAAATAATACTGTTTCAGTGCGGTGGGTCACATTATCAGCAGAACACAGAGAAGGCTGGAGGCTGCGGGTGGGTGGAACATATTTTATCAAGTGCACTCATCAGAAGAAAAGCATGACTCAGAAAAAAAAATCTTCATTTCAAGTGTTCTTTCTGTATTTTCACTTGAATGATGCTTCATTTGCACTGCTAGCAGGACACAGGCAGGTTACTAAACAAACTCTGAGAAGAACCACTAGAACACAGAAAGAGCAGGATAACATACTGCAGTACAAGTGGAACACTGTATACGTGTATGTATACATAGATATATAGTGTAGGGCAGTTGGAAAAAAAAAAGGTCAACTGGCTTAGTTATCAGTTCATTCTTTTACATATTGTTTACATATTGTTTTCACTTGCTGGCTCTTGTTCAGATAGCTAGCAATGAATACTGCAGACTGATCTGTTTTATTTGCTAGATCTTTTAAAAAGCAAGTGCTTTTCCCAACACAGCTTTTACAACTTGACAGCAAATTATGAATCCACAGAATGAATTCTGGCTGGTCTGAACTTGGTGGTCTTTCATATTACCATTAAAATTGGCTAGATCAGGCTCCAGAATTCTCTGAAAAATTTTTCAGCCTGGAGTTTCACTCTGGTAGATTTTGTACAGGGTTTATGTTTGTCTCAGTTTAGTCAGATAGGTTGAAAGTTATTAGGAAAAATGTAACAAATTATTTTAGCATGCTACATGTGTCCCATTTAATACCAGAGTGATTCCTGAAAAAGAATGCACATGCATGATTTATTCTGCAAAATATGAAAACTATTCTATGTATACCATGATAAGTGTTTAACCTTCCCTTCTTGTGCTAGTCTATGAGTAAAATGGTCTGCAGTCCTTAAAATAAATATATTATCCTCTGACTTATGAGACTACTAGATAGTTAAATAGTAAGCTACAATGCCACGCAGTATCAGTTTGGGTTCAAATAGTAATTACTCAGAAACACAGTGTTTCTTTACTGTGGTAAGTACTCTAGAATTAAGTTGTTGGGTTGTTTGCAAAGCCAAAATATGGTGACCACTTGTTTACTATCAAGATATCAGAGAAGAGGTTCCTCTTCTTCTGAAGGTCCTTCTGTGCCTCATTCCTGGTAATTCTGGAGACTTTCTCTGCATTAGTAGGCTGGTTACTAAGAAAAGTAAATGTGCTGCATAAACACCACCCTTTGATACCTCAAAGAGGTTAAACATCACTACAGATTGACAGCAAGGTGTGGTGGTTTTAATTCAGGCCTTCCTTGGTGATCAGGTTGTAACTAAGGAAGGGGCAGTGTTCCCAGTATTCCATACGATTTTTACGTAAATTGGGGTATAAATAAGAAGGGAGGAGAAGCCTTCGTTCTTCTTCTCTTCCGCTGAAGTTCAGGAACAGTGGGTCCCTGCGTTGGTCTCGCTTATCTAAGGCTGAGGCCTGCAGCATCCACTGGCCTGCCACGTGGAAGCTTGGAGAGTGCTGGCTGTGTCTGTCAATCCTGCTTTCTAGGGGACGTGGTGAGATTTGTTTTACTAGTTATTTTACTAGTTCTCAGGTTTGATTGCGCATATCTATTCAGTGTCCCTTTTTGTTTCCTTTTGTCCCTTTTTTCCCCTTTTCCTATCCCTTCGGGGGGTGTTTGGACTCCCGTTTGCTGTGTACATAGCATCTTAACTGTAATATACATAAAATATATTTTTTATATAACTAGCTTGATTTTTTCAGGTTTTTCGACTTGCAGAGGTTTTTTTCCTTTGCCCTGGGGGAAGTAGAAAGGGGAGAAGAGAGGGGCTGCTACTGGGGGGTTGGGCATTTGGCAGGGAGCCAAGTCCAAACCATCACACAAGGACACTCAGCAAGTCTCTAAAATATTCTCTAGCTTCACCATGGCATTACAGAATAATGATACTGGAAATTTTCAAGCTCCATTCTGTTGTGCTTGAAGATATTTAATCAGACTGAGAGTGAAGAATCTGTATGACATAAAAGGTTCTTATAATTGTCAGTAGTTTTTCATTTCCTCCAATACTTGCACTCAGGTTTAGTTATTCCTTTAAACTCCTGAGAATACATTCCAGAATTCTTAATGTTATTCTGTCAACTTTTTATCATAATTCCCCAAGCCTACACAGGATGCTTTATTATATTTAGCAATCGTCTCCAAACACTATCAAATGACAGCAGGTAATCAATGGTTGAGAAATCAAAATTCTTTGGTGATTAGCAAAACTCATTCATAATTCATAGCCAGCAGCCCCACTACATTGTATCAAACTATTTATATGGCTTCATGGTTAAAGTAACAGCTTTGGAAAAATTTTAGTGTATATCTCTGGAAAATGTTCTGTATTAGTAGAGCTCTGCTGTCAGCCATTGTTTTGTACAACATGGGAAGTTTTACTCTGGGGTCAACTACCAGATTGTCCAATATGCTTCCACTCATCTCTTTGGTTCCGTACTATCAGCACAGTGTTCTCTCAAAATTCAGAAGCCCTTCCATTAATTTAATATATTTATTTAATCTAATCTGAAGATTTCAGAAACATTGAGGGAAAGAGCAGCCTTTTTTTCCCATTTAAACTGATATGATTATCTTGCCCAAAATTTCATGCTAATCGGTGAGCATAAAGGTGTGCTTCACCATGGTAAATCACAGTTGATGTGCAGGGAGCAATAAGCTAAGCTGTTAAAAACCAGCAATATTATTCAACACTTTATAGTATGCATCTGTGAGGTTATGTTCAAATTACTTATAGCAAGAATCATACTACGGTGCTTTCATACTCTAGTTTAGTTGATATGGGTAGCATTTACAGATTTATTGCATTGTCACTTTATACTCCTGTGGTTAAATATTACTATAAATACACAAACAGGTATAACAAAGAACAACCATACAGCACTCTGATGATTCATCTTGTGGTGAGGGTTTCAAGCTGCCACACTTCTGATGTAGACATCAACAGCTTAGCAACTCACCCTAAACTGCTGTTACAGTTTACGAGGAAAAACAGACACTTTGAGGCTTTGATTCATCTGACCTATTTTAGATGAAATGAATCATACTCTGGGAGCGCCTGGTCCCTTTGTTGACCATAAAGGGAGACTAGATAATTACTCAGATGTAAATGCCCGCATTTATGTCCTACATATCAGACATCTACGGTATGATGAAGCCCACTGTTACTGTCCAGATATACAATGAATGAGTCATGCAAATTTACCTCCATGTGGTCCAGGAGACATCATACCTCAGAAGAGTTACATTTGACAAGAACAGTGTCATTACAAGGGAGGCCAATGCGAGTTTCAGTTAAAGCTTTTTAAAATGCCTTAACTAATGACTTTATGGATTTATTTTTCTTCTTATGTATGAGAAAAATCAAGAAATCATGAGATAATTGAGTGTATGTCTGTCTGTCTGTCTCATTTTGTCTGATGTGAGAAGACTGCTCCCAATGCCATTAATAGCATATCCCCATGGGTTTCTGCATATATTCCCCAATGCCTGGGACAGGCTCATTTTCTTTGGCTATTCATCAGACCTTGTTTTGGTCTACATGTTTTGATATGTTTGAGCTGTACTTAGATTCTGTTTGGCTCTAACTTCTCAAGCACATCACAGGCATTCAAGTTCTCTGCTTCATTCCATTTCTCAGACACAGAGCCTGTGATCCAACTGTTGCACACTCCAAGGCAGTGTTATATACAGTGAGTCTTCCCAACAGCTTTGGCAGCCACACCTGAACATGACAGCAATGGTCTGAGACATTTTGCAAAATAACCTACAGAAAGTACACAGTTTATTTGCAAAGAAAACAGTGCTACCTGTGATGCAAATATAGACAGCAAACTGTGATGAGACTCCTCCATCCAGCATCCTCAATACCACCAACTCTCCTCAGTGCTCTCTTCAAACACTGAAATACTGACATTTCAGGCATACTGCTCCCGAATACTCTGCTTATCTCATTCCAACATTCAAAAGGTTCCCTTAAATGAACAATATGCTCCTCTGCGTTCTCTGAACCTTGCAATGTCTATAATGTCTTAAGTAATCTCAACCACCTTCTTACTCTACTAAGTTTTAACAAGTGATTTCTGTTCTTACTCTCAGCTACAGATTTTCATAGCATCAACCTACCATGAAGGCCAACTGGGAGAACTATATTTGCTTTGCTTGGGTCAATCTTCTTAGCATATTTATTACTGTGCATAGATAAAGCTAGTCCAATTCTTTCCTTGAAGCCTTCACATGACTGATGTAAATCACAGGAGCATCTTTGTCAGCAATTTCAGATTTTGTTTGCTTGAGCATGTGTGAGATTGACCTACAGAGTACCTAAAACTACGAAGAGTTCAACAGATACTTAGAGAAAGTGGTTTGGTACCGACACATATTCAGTGCTGATTTTTAAAGAAATAACAATAAATCACAAAACAGTAAAGATTGAATTAATGGGTAATTCAGGATTGATTCAATAAGATGAGTTTCACTGGCTTAATTCAAGCCATAATGGAAGAGCAATACTGCAATTAGAATTTTCAAAAGAGAAGCATATAAAATTAACCTTAAAACTTAATAATTTTTAAACACTGGTATGATTTTTGTGCTTCCAAGTTATTAGTTTCATTGCAATTTCTAAAGCAACCAGGATGAGAAAGTGTATAAATATGAGTTTGAAATTTTCACTAGAAGATTTTGCCACCTGTGAGAAAGATGAAACTACAGCTACACTAGCCCTTTACATTTGACAGTACCCACTGCTTTGTACAGAAGGCACTGAACATAGCATCGGTGTGAAAACAAGATACGAAATGATCCTTAACGTGAAAAAATCAAAACATAGAGCTGAAAATGGAAATAGAAGAGCATTGAAAACTATGGCATTTTCTCACACAGTACTTAAAACGGAATGCCATGATTTTTTGCCTGGATTACCTCTAGAGAAAAGGGAAGGTAAAATTCTTTTTTTTTCCCTTTCTTTTCTATGTAGTTTTGACTTTATATTGCTTAATCATACCTGCCCTTTGTGATCATAACTACGATATATAGTTAGCTATTAACCACTGAATAGAACAGATGAGACATGATTTTCATCCTTTCTTTTTGTAGGTACAGGTGGCTACAAATATGTTACCAAAAGACCATAGGTTTTTTAAAGTTTATTTTGTATTCAAATAAGAGGTTTATATAAGGAATATATAAGTATATATTAATTAACCCTTGCTTCCTGAAGGAAGTAGGGTATTTTGTAGTTTCAGACTTTGTGCTATTTAAATTCTTAGTCATTCTGAAAGCATTTTTTCAAAAAGGAGAGATTGCACGTGTTTAAAGCAGTTATCTGCCTACACGGGACATGTAAAACGGTGTTCTGTCTGACTTCTTGAAACTATGAAATAACAAGAAGAAAATCCTTTGAAGCAAAGCTATAATTCGCTGAGAAATTCAGTATGATGAAAACACCTGGCTTCCTCAGCTGACACCATTCACCATGCTGGGTGAAGGTCCTTTAAACACTAGACAAAAGCACTCTGGACACTTGGCTGGAACTGCAAATGCAAATGCTTTAGAGGTTCTGATCCCAGATTAAAAGAAAAAGAAAGGGCTGATACACTAACATAACCCAAAGACTCTGCTTAGACAGAATACTTACTTTGGTGTTTTAAACCACAAGTATATATAGAAAAAAATCAAAATCAGTGAAGGAATTAAAAATCTGACTAAGTTAGAAGCAAAAACCAGAAATAATTACAAGGAACAATGTTGCCTGAACAAAGAAAAACAGAATGAAAAACACACTTTTCTCTTAGCTAAAATCCATTCTCTTGCTCCCTTGCCTAAGCAAAAGCAAGTATTTATACACTCTGTGTAAGCATACAAAACTATTGGCCATATGGGCAACCTCATGCCTTTCCACACTGCTCATTCCAGTGTGTTTTTAGTCTGCATCACAGAGATTTTTCTTGGCAGGGAAGAAGACAGGAAGAGGGGAAAAAAGGCCCCAACAGGTGTCTCGCAAAGGGAGGTAGGGTTAACTTAGGGATGCTAATTCTCCTTCACAACAGGCACTGTGTTCAAGCCAAAGCAGTAACTCTCACTTTTTTCTCTGTTCGCATGTCATTACTACAGTCTCCTGCTGCTTCCCCTCAGTTATTATCTCTACAGCTAATCTTAGTCTTAAATCTTTTTATGTTATTACCAGAAAGATGAGAAAGATGGCTATGGGCAACTGGCAAGTATACATAGTGACAATACAAACCGTCACTTGAAGTTTAGGATCACAATTTTATCTTCTGTTTTTCTAGGTAGTTTCAGAGTCTGATGAGACAACAGCGAAAAGATGTCATTTGTGCCAAACAATGGATGCAACATAGTCATTACATACACATAGTTAACAACTTTACCTGTAGGTTCAGGTAATGAGAAGAGAGTTAATATTCTCTCTTAAATTTTAGTGGATTTAAGGATACTGCTTTTTGCAGACTGAATCCCTCTGGTAGCTGGCTACATACTAGTAATTTCTCAGGAAAGGAAAAAACTTGTTCTTTGGAAGTGTGTAGCTGAAAAGCTACAATAACAAAAAGAAGGCAATATAAATAAAATCCTTTGTTAATAAATGCCTGCAAAACAAGGCAGTACAGATATGATGTTGGCAGATTTCAACAACTGACCACTGTTAGCTTTCAAATTTGAAACAAGTATGATCTTTGAAGAAAACTGTGACTATTGAACTGCTGCAGCAAGTAACAAACAAAACCTTGAAACAGAAAACCCCTGTGAGAAACAGAGAGCTCACTGTCACCTTTTCAGTTCTGTTGCTTCGTGTCCTCCTACATGTTGAACGATCCCAAGAATTGGCACAGGAGTACTGGAACTCTTCTCAGGCTGCAGCTTGATTTTTCAAGGTGTCTACCTAAGACACGAGTGGCACACACTTCGTACCATTAGGATGCACATGGCAAATTAGTAGTGACTCATAGCTATCACTATCAGGTTACAAGACTATCAGGCTACAGAGGGGATCAGACGTACAACCACCTCCTTTTCCAAAGGCTCCTTCATAGATTTTAAAACCATCACGCCCTCTTCAAGTTTCTCTGGCCTGTTTCTGTATAACAAAGAACAGTTAGATTATTCTTTTGCTCATCTGCTGATTCAGTTAAGTACTGGTTCACAAAAACACTGCTGCCAAATCTATTGAAATGTGGAGATGATGATATATAAATTTTTGAGGGCTTAGATTGCTGCTGATGGCCATAATTATCCATCTAATCTGTTTCAAGTACATTCTTCCCCAGTGCTTAACTGTTGGTAGAGGAATTGATACCTTAAGGTCTAGGAGATTTACTTTTTCCGAAAACACGTCTGAAATAGAAAATGAAAGAGGATGTAAAGGATTAGTGACTAAACATAGGCTTTTATCAAAAAGAACTAGTAAAAATATAACTTTTGTTCAGGAGAAATAAATTAGGAGCCTCTTTGGCAATACTCTTCCTTGTACAATTATCCTTGTTTGTAAAGAAACAAAATCAATGCTTTGATGCTCTGTGTATTCATGGATACTTCATTGTTCCATCTTTTAAACAATAAAAAACAATTGTCCTCCAATCTCTTCTTGAGATACAGTTTTCTAAACAAGATTTTTTCATCTCTTTTTTCTTACAATTATTAGTAAAGTAGAAGTAGGGTAACAACACATGAAAAGCTGTGTGAATTTCTAGGCAGCTTAGCTGAGTTGCATTTGAGAAATTCGACATTTATTTAACCTCTCTGTTTTGTACTCTGGTAAAACAAGTTCTCAAATATGTATATACATCTCCCTCTGTATTTAACATATCTAAGATTCAAGCTTGTAGTTTATTCACTTAGGAAAACATTGTTATTATATGTAAATGTGTATTTATTAATCAAATCCTCTCATCAGAATAGAGAATTAACAATTGAATATCTCTCATTCAGAGGCTGACTCTCCAGCAAATACCTCAAAATAAGATTAGGTGACTGAGATTAACTCTGAAAATGCCTGGATTTATACATACATATACAGTTACTAAATTACTAATTACATGCACATTGCTAAATAGCACTTTTACAAAAATGCATCATGTGAAACAAATTAACTGCATGTCATAGAAGGCAGATTCACAAAGCTACATGTTTCTCAAAACACTATCTGCCTTAACCTGGTTTCCCCTAAATTCTTAACTTCTCATTATTTGTACTTCTAATGAGCAATTGAAATTAATAGTTTTACCTAATTCATACATCAAATTCTATTGCATTACCTACAAGAACAATATTCTGTATTTGAATAACACAGGTCAGACGAAAACTTGTACTTTTATTTTTTGCACTTGCAAAAGGGTCGTCTGTGTTAAAGAGAGATGGGCACATACATGTCCTGAAACAGTGAACTCAAAGGATAAATTATCCTCTGCATAAAGCTGCTGATGACTTAGCTTGTCACAATTTTTAAAAAGCTTTCTTTCTGGTAACATCAGAGAATTCCAATTCAAGCAATAGGATTGAATTAAGAAAATTATTTCTTTACAGTTACATCTTGAGATGATTTTTTTTTTTTCCCTATAGTTACACAGATATCTCTCAGACATCAGTGTGAAACTAAAGTTTGTAGGATCTAGCACAGGGATGTTATTTAGAAAACAAATTTTTCTTTTTCAATATTATATGAAAATAGAGAATATACATTTACAACGTACAAAAATACCATCCCTTATGCTTTCTAATCACTAACTTGTTTCAAATGGTGAATCCTACACCTGTGCAGGGTCTTGTCATAACCTCTATCCCCTTCACTCAGCTGAAGCAGCAGGTTCCCTTAGAGACATCAGAAGCAGGACACAGACAGGCGAGTTCAGATTACCATTTTGCTCTATGCAGGATAAATTCAGATAGACTAAAATGACTAATTCACTGCTATCATGTCTAAAGAATATTTTCATCCTGACAGAGCAGGAGGAACTCAAGGTCCCTGCATAGCCATTGGTTGGCCACAATCCTCATTACTCTTTCAAAGGTGTCTCACAAACCTTTCCTGACCATGCATCCCGCTTCTCCAATTCTGCCTTCTTATCAGTTACACATTTTGGAGGGAAAGTTGACTGGAAATTTAAGGCATTCCCCCTTAACACTCCACAAAGATGACAAGGTTAAAAGCTGCTACGAGTTTTGTAGGAGACCCTTCCATCTGTCTGCGTAGAGGTGCAGCTCTCTGTCAATCTCATTGTCACCGTGCATCACCCTGGGCTGAAGGACAAGGCCTACCTATGAGGGGGATCCCAACGAAAGGGGTGTGCTCCTGTGAGTGCCCAACCGCCTCAGGTGTATCCCACCTGGCACAGAGCTCCCATGCTGCAATGTACCCCAGCCCCTCATCAGGTGAGGACTGTACTGCCAGAGACATTTAAGCTGAACATGTGCATTAAGCTTTTAAAACCATGTATTTTTACCCCATTCATGAACATCAGAGATGATATATAGACAGGTACTTGCTCCTACTCCAGCTCCAGAGTTCCAGGTGGCACAGCTGAACCACACTTAACTAACCAAAACTTCAACCACACAGTTCCTCATAAAGAGTCCCAGTCATCACCCACAAACCACTGTCTCCATCTGCTTAACTTAATCTATCCTTTAATAGAAATGCATTTAAAAATAAAATAAATGTTGATACACTGATGTACAAAACCCAAGATTTCAGTCTGTGACTAGAATTGTCATTTTTGTCCTGTCCCTACAAACAATAATCCTTTTTCTCTCTTTTTACTTGGAAGAATTAATTTGGTTATTTATATATCCTCAGTTGGCATATCAAATGGAGATATGTTAGACTTAAAGCGTGCCGCACTTGCAGCAGTATTTTTCAATTTTAGCACGCTAGGCTGAAGAGCAAGAGAAGACACCCCTATGACAGACAGGCAGCCAGGCAGGGAGCAGCACATCACTTAGCACTGCTCCACAGGGCTTCACCCTGGGTGACAGAGATCTGCTCCCCTGTCAAGGACTGTATTTCACACTTTATGAATCTGATTTTCTCTTCCTGATGAGTACGATGGGGTTTTTTTTTCCAAGATAGTACACATTACAATAATGTATGTACAGTCTACCACAACTTATGTTCAATACAATTTTCATTGTATATATATATATATATATCTATATATATATATCTATGTGGGCAAAGATGGGTAAAAAAAGCGCCCCATTTATGTAGGCTATGATAATGTAGTGAGAAGGAAAATGACAAGAACAGAGGAGGAAGAAGGAAGGAGGAATACTCTAGCAAATACCTATGTAAACTAGTGGCCAGGCACCATCTGATAACACATCTGACAGAGTCTAACATCTCTAAAAGCTGATGGCAATTCCAAGCCCATTCATATTCTTATTTATTGTCACTGAACACAGTGCTTTATACAGTATTTTCAGGAAGTTTTGGGACACCCACTCTACTGGAAAAATATTGCTTGGTTTCATAAAAACCAACAGAACTCAGTTACGCATCACAGCCAAACAGCAAGAAGTCTTTCCAGTTTTCAAGGATGTATTTGAAAGCAAGAGAAATGTGGTTGTCAATAGCCAATAGCTACGACCTCGTTAGGAAACTTCACAGGGATTAAAATATCAGCACTGTATATTCAGTCTATTCAAGCTTTTTCTTTCATCCTCAGTCAAATGAAGTGAAACCAGTGACATGAATAGTAACTATATAGGGAAAAATATAGTAAGACATGGATTATTAACAAAAGGTAGTTGAAAGTCCTGCTTCATATGAAAAGATATTCCCTTGTTCTTAATCATGAGATGGTATCTGCACAGGCTAATTGTATATCTTCAAAACCAAGACCAACTTTCGAAAAGTGCCCTTTTAAAGTGGAAACTTTCATGATCCTGTGCAGAAGAACTGGGACTGAAGTTTTGCAGCAACCTGAGAAAATATATGGTCAGTTTTCTTTCAAAGCAGATTTTCATCTTGAAAGAAGAATACAAGTGAAATCCAAAGTAAGATAAGGTTTATGAAAAATTTGCCAGATCTTTGACCAAATAAAGAAGTTCAGATAGGAAAATCTACAATGCAAAGCTAGAAAGATGTCTCTTTCCTTCAATTTGCAGGCCTCCATATGACCACTCCTAAAATGCCAAGGATAGCAGAGAAATCTATTCCCTCCTAACATTATTTCTGGGAGTGTAATGGTACATGTGGACAATGCTTCCATCAAACTGTGCTTGCACACTCTTTGAGTGACCCCACCCACAAGCTTTCTTTAATTTCTCATTGCTTATAACGCGTACCTGCAGCACACAGGAATACAAAGGGGTCCTCAGATAACCATGAGGAGACTAAGCTGGCTGGGATAGATGACACTGTACTTGGAGAAAAGCAGAACACTGTCGTTGGATGCGTACGCAGCATCTGAGACAACGTCAGGCTGGTGAGGTGCCGACTGTCACAGGACAGAATAGAGCATTAGAGGAGGAAATTGGGTTGCTGAACAGTGAAAATGGATAAAGATTACGGGCAACGCATAGAGCAGTGGAGTTAACTGCACAGGGCTTTGAGAAGAGCAAGGCAACAGAAGGCAGCATCCAAGGGAGACCTGAGCTCTGGATAATAAAGGGAAAGGCAGCAACTGCTGGTCATGGGGGTGAGACAACACCTCTGTGGAAGACAAAGGACATTATGAGGAGAGGGAAAGGCAGCAAGGTGTGATAAGCAGTATGTCAGTACTAATAAATACTGTTGGAAAAAGGCCAACCAGCTGAACCAAGGCTGTCTGCAAACAGTGTCAACAAAGTTCTTACTAAAGACATACCTGTGGAAGAAGTGAAAAACAACTGTATAGGTGCTTTTAAACGTTTCTCTTTTGTATTAAACACTTCGGGTTTTTTAATGGACATAAATTAAGCTGGAAATGTACTTAAAAATCCATAACCTCGAGCATAAAATGAAAAAAAAAAAAAGAAAAAAAAAATCCCACCCTTGCCTTTTTTCCTTATCATTTTATGAAAGACATGAAACTGTCCCAACCTAGAACAAGATATAGCTCCCAGCAGCTTCAGGGTTTAATTGTTGAACTGGCCTAAAATATTCCGCCAGTTAGCTCTGATGAACACTGGAGATTACTGATGGGGTGGTATCGATTCAGGATGTAAGACATTTGCAGTAAAGGTAGGAAGGGTGCACTTTCTCATGGAGAAGACTTATTTGGCTGTTGGAAGACTTAATTTTGCTGCTGTACTCAGCCGGCAGGCAGGTACTTTCCCCTCCCAAAGCTGCCCAACGCTTGGGGTCACCGTCCCCTAAGTGGTACCACTGGTAGCTTGCACTGCTTTATGTTTCCTGCCCAAAAGAATTTTGGGCTGATTTCTTTCCCTCCTCCCAGCAGAGCATCACACAAAGATCAGGCAAAAGCCTTTGAGATTAAATTGTAAGTGATTAAAATTTCCATTATTTTGTGAACTTGTTCTACATATTAAAGAGCCCTAATGGACCTTGCACACATTTGTGCAGGTAGAAAGGCACATGATGATAGGAATTAAGGAAATTAATTCCTGTGCTTTGGACAGAAGTAATCTTCCAGAATGTAATTGGCTTTCAATCATTCATACAAAACATGCCCTTCACCTTTAAATGGTAATTCATTTTACCATAGAGGTTTTGAATGCCATTTATATCAGGCTTTAAGAAAGTTCCCATCTATGTACCAGAATACAATGAATATGTTTTGTCCAGGAGGAGACCACAGGAGAGGGTAACTCAGATTTCTAATGTATGTATCACTATGAGGTTTTACCGTTTCTGTGGCCCTTAACAAGAGGGAATGCAGAACGCTTCCTGGATAGACCTGAAGCAGCAATTCCTCCAGCACCACAAGGTTAACAACACCACCTCGCCTGAAACAACACCACCTCTCTTGCTATTTTCTTGCGATGCTGAGCTCTGTGTGGGACATGGCAAAATAGATATGAGCATACAAGACTTTTCAGGGCTGTGCCTAAATCACAGCATAGCTTGTCTGCTTTAACAAAAGTAACAGGAATGCTGGAAAACCTCACCATCTATAACTTTCCTTCTCCCATGGATGTGAGAGTAAGGCTACAGTGGAAGTATCTGGAAGCACTGGGCTTGGTCTAATTGCTTCTGGAGTTGCTTCAGCCCACCCTCTACAGCTGACGTAACAGCAACATGTTACAGGTGATGAAGTGTATCCTTCTGACAAAAGGGCCTTCTGCAAGCCAGGTGCGGTATTTAAATCTATTTACTCTTGCCCGTATTTTCGTTTTGCACATCACATCCTATCATTCTGTGATGTTTTATCTCACTCAAACTAATATCAGCCCTGGCTGACAACCAAGGAGACCGTAATGCTGGCATCCCTGCCAAATGGTTAGGCATGTCCTGGACACAGACAACAGATGCTTATATTTAAATTAGGACTAATTTGCATTTTTGTGTATTGTGGAATTTTTAAAGCATAGGTTTAGTAATGAAAAGGAATGTATAATTCTGAAATAGCAATAATTTCCTTTGAAAAGCCAGGTTTGCTAATGGATTGCCATCTGTTCAACCCTTTGCCAGAAAATAGATTTGTCCTGCTTACTGAAAACAGTATTAGGGTGAAACTGTAGATTACACAGTGGATTTCCGAGCAGTTTAATTTAAAGCACAGGCTAGCACTTTGCTATTTCAGTAAAAATAACTTCAGATTCTCCCTTTCTACTAATGCCGGAATTTAAGCCAGAAAACTGTATTTAGAGTACTTTGTGGGCTGTTTTGCTCTCAGTTGGGTTCTAGAAAAGGTGCCTACCTCTCTTTTATCATTTTGAAAATGAGTTTGTGTTTCCTTTGCATAGGATTTACAGCAAAAAAATTCTCTTACTTCCAAAACCTATCTTAGTCCTCTAAAAAAAACCCACAAACATTAAAACACCAAGGCACTGACCTCAATTGTGCTTTCAAGAGTACAAAATTTTTAGGGGCTGGGTGCCTCTCGGAGCTTCTGGATGCAACTGAGGAGGAAGGATACTGCTGCAATTCAGGATGCTGCATTGGGAGCTGTTGGACCTCTCTACCCAATGGAACGGTAGGAGCAAAACAAATCAGAATGGTAAGTTACTCTTCCCTGTAACCTACAGAAATCTAATGACTTTTCTGCTAAGCCTTATTATGGGAACAAATCCACTGCAGGGGAAAGGTCCAATTTTTACAGCCCGGAGGCAAAAGCTGAATTGTAACATAATTTTGAGATTTTAGTATCCTCTTACACTACCTGTATAAGGTTACTGACACAGCCCCAAGGCTATCCAAGCACCACCCGTGCTCCCTACCCAGTCCGAGTAACTATCTGCGGAGATCCTCAGAGCCGCTCTTTTGTAGGGTAACATCATTACCGTCGCCGAACAGAGGAGTTGCAGTCACTTCCTCGCACACCCTACACTCTCGCGCAACCCCCCCAAAAAGCCGCATTTTGCCGGCAAACGACGCTCTCGTCGAGAGGTTCGGACTCCTGACTCGCCGGCGAACGGCGCTGCCCCACCACCGAGCATCCCCCGCCCAGTCACCTGCGGGGGTGGCGACGCGGGGCCCTGGGCGCCGAGCCACGGCGGGGGTGCCGACGGGGGAGCCCCGCAGGGCGGGGACAGCGGAGCGGCACCGAGGAGCGTCTCCAGAGCGGAGCGCTGGCCGCGTCCCGCGCCACCGCCGCGCTGTCGGCGGTGGGATGCCAGCCCTGCCCCGGCCTCTGCCCGCACAAAGTTTTATTGCCTCCGTGTTAGCTCTTCTCCCGCCGCCCACCTGAGCCCCGCGGGGAGACGCCTCCCCGCTGCCCGCCGCCACAGCCGACCCCCGGCATAGCGGGGCCGGAGCGCTGCCGCGGCAGCGCCCGCCGCGCTGGGGCTGCGGGGGCAAAGCCAGCGCCGTGTCGCGGTGCCCCCCGGGCAGGGCGGCCAGGCAGGGCGGCCGGGGAGCGGCGGCAGCCGCGCTTACCTCTGTCCAGCGTGAGCGGCTGGACCGCTGTCAGTGTCGCCATGTCTGCGGCGGGGCTGGAGCCCGAGTGACGCGCGGCTCCGGCACCGGCGTGGAGTGCGGGGAAGGGCGGGGAGGAGGCTGGCAGGGAGAGTGGGCGGAGGAGGAGGGTGGCTCCGTGGGAGGAGGAGGCGAGCGGGGCGGAGAAGGTGCCCAGGGGAGGGCGGCTCATCGCACACGGGCCGCCGCGATGCTGCGGGAGCAGGGCGGCCCGGCGGGGCCCGGCGCGGGCTGCCGGCATCGCTGCACCACCGGGGCCGAGCCCTGCGGGCAGCCCCGCCTCGCCGCGCTCGCCTCGGGGCAGAGACCGGGGACCTCGGCGGCCCGGGCCGTGCGCGGGGCCGGGTTGTCGCCGGAGCCGCCGCCCCGGGGATGCCGCAGCAGTCGGCGGAGGGAGAGAGAGGGGCGAGGCGGGAGCTCCGCAGCGCCGCAGGGCGGGGAGGACCCGGCGGGGGCCGGATCTGGCGGCCCGGCCTCGCCTGGGTCGGGGGCGGCGGGGCGGGACGTGCCGTGCTGGGCTGTGCCCTTGTGCTGTGCCCCGTGCGGGCCCGTCCCGGGGCTGGGCGCTGGGCAGCGGCACGGGGGCCGTGTGCGTGTGTGAGGCCCTGCTCCCGAGGGCTGCAGGGGGAGGGAAATCCGCGTGCGGAGCCGGGAGAGGCGGTACCTGGCGCTGTGCAGGGCCTCGGATTAAGGGACATACCATGTAGCGGCCGTTTTCGATGGATCAAAACGTCGGCCTCATGACCAGTCCTGCCATCACTTCTTTTCTAAGGGCTGCGTGCGGCCGGCCGGCCATCCTCAGTAAACACAGCACTCTGCACGGCCAGGGGCCGAGTCCTCACGTTTGCAGAACGCGAGGTTGGTCGCAGACACTTGGTGGGTCATCGCCTCTTGTAAATGCAGCTTGTGTGAGCGTGGAGGCCTCCACAGAAGACCATCCGCGAAAGGTGGATTTTAACTCTGGAGCTCTGTGAGGTTTGCTGGCAGCTTTCTGGTTGTCTGCCCTTGTCCACGTGAAGAGAAAGGAAGGTGGTCAGCTGCCATCCAAGAAAGGTGTGGCACTGTGGCGGAATCCCACAGAGTTTCTGCTGCTTTCTCTGATGGATAGTGGTGTAGAGAAATAAATGACTCAGTGAAGAATGATGTCCTCTTTAACTATTGCCCTGTGAAGCACCTGTGGTCTTGTATTTGCCTAAGGAGAACTGGGATAGGGTGGAGCGTCACTTTAAAGGGAAAGGTAGCATTCTTCTCCTCACCCACTGGGTTTTGACATATCACAAACAACTAGAAAGTGCAGCAGTTCAAAGTTGCACGTCAGTAAAAACTTTTGCTGCAAGGGTGTTTAAACGCTACTGTAGATAATTAGGGAAACTGTGGAAAATTTGGCATTAAAAGTTTTCAGAACAGATTAAAAATACATTTGGTTTTAAAATTAGAGAAGTTTAAAATATATATATATAAATATGAACCGCCTATTTCTTCTGATAAACTGAATTCAACACAAATTTCTCTAACTAATAACAACAAACAGTAGCCTGTTTGGTTATCTTGGGAAAAAAATGTTTCAATTGACTAAAATATCAAAGAGAAATCAGTGCCTGACAAACAGTTTTTGAAATCAAAATTAACATAAGGATTTTTATTATGCAAATTTTATGTACTTGCATAGCAGCTGGGTTGACATAAAGTGTACTAACTCTTCTTAAGTAGTCACGTTAGTATATATTGGATTCATAGTCCCAAACGGAGAAGAAATACACATTTGGAGCTATAACAACCTAATGTGATGTGATGACACTAAAACTTATTACACTTGAAAAAACTTTATTACAGATATAAAAGTGTCTTTAAATAATATTAAGAACAAGGTGCCAAGTAAATTAACCCTCAGTAAATTAACCCCATAACCCTCAGACTTGCTTGCTTAAAGTGCTATCTCGCAAACAGACATTTTTAAGCAAAATACTGTTACCAGAGTAACTTTTCCACCAATAAACTTTTAGAAAAAAAGAACTTATGAAAAATCAATGTTTGGACTTGAGCAGGGTGCCTGAGGAAAGCGGTAAGCTTCCGCTGGGTTTATCCTTTTTTTGTCTACCATTGGTCAGATTTTGTGTGTCACAAGGACTAATTGGCACTTAGGTGAGAGACTTGAATGGAAGTATTAGCTGCACTCAAGGAAGATTAAAAGAAGCATTTGCTGAAATTAAGCTTTTTCTAATCGGCATAGCTGTACAGTTAATTCTCAAGAACATTAAAGACCCAGCTGAAGAATACTTTTAAGCAGCTGAACTGGAAAAATTGCAGTAGTTGTACAGCTGAATTCAGCAACTAGAAAAAGGGGTGGAATGAGGCAGGGAGCTGTGCAGTAGCTCTTGCTTTGCCAACTTCCAGGAGAAACAGTGGACTCTAATAGTAAAAAGTTAGCAGTCGAAAAGGATGAGTGCTAGCCAGCCTTCTGTTTTAGAATGTGTATCTTTTCGGACATAATCAACCCATTTGATTCTCAGTCTTCTTGTTGATTCCTTGGGCTATATTGGACCTTTTAATTCAATATCATGTTGTTTACTGAACCAATGAAATTATTATATATGTTACATGGATTATAAACTGGTTTACTGACATATCTCTTAACAAGTAGTCAGTGGTCAGGTGCCACTGAACAAGGGCTATTGCTAGTAAGATGCTTGTAGACTTTTTCTGGCTAAATTTTTAAACAAAATTTAGTAATTTGTCCAAGTACCTAAAATGTGGACGTAAAGGCTTCCATGACTATGCTTTTAAGTAATACAGATTGTATATTAAAAAAATAACAGTGAAAGCGGGTAAACATTGAAAGAGGTCCAGAGAGGCTGTGAAATGAACTTGACTGAGAAAGGACCTGAACAACCTGTTCCTACTGTGACAGTAGCCTGGCTTTCAGCAAGAGATTAGACTGAATATTTTTCAGGTCCTTTTAAACCTGTATTATTCTTTGGTTCTCTAAGAAACTGTCCAAATTACTAGTAAGAATTATCTGAATAGCTGGATTTAATTGTTAAGTTTTAAAAATAATGTGTTTCAGTGTTCCTGCAAGTAAGCGATGAAGAATGCAATAGTTACTTCCAGGACTGGAGGGTGTTCTTCTGTAGCAGGTTCAGTGTAAGTTCTTGGTTTGCTGTTGCCAAAAGGGCTAATGCAATCCTTCAATATGTAAATGAGGAGTGGCAAATACATACAGGGAAATGATCTTTCTTGTGTACTTAGCACTCATAAAACAATTGACCAGAATACTGTATCCAGATCTGGTGTTTGCCTTCCAAGATAGAAAATTGGCTTTGACTTGAGGTTTAAGGACCTTAGACAAAATTAATCAAAGAAAAGGGTAAGGAGGAAATAATAGTAGAGGGATTTATAGTCTTTAAATTTGTAGTCTGATGACATAAGGTGATCCCATGACTGGAAGTTTAACAAATGCAACCTTGAGTAAGCTGTGCTATTCTAGCAATAAGGATAACATAGGGACCAATTACTCACGGTTGCTTGAAATCTAAACAAAAATCAGAGGTCTTCCTAAATGGCTTGTTTTGATCTAACTTCTGAAGAAAATAGAATGGTTGAGGTACTCAGGAGGTTAGATGAGTTAATGAATGTGATCTGTTGCTCTCCTGACTTTATGACTTATGGCTTCCCTCAAGAATTGGTGCTACAAGGGCCAGAGAATTATTTCTGCACAGCGCAGTGCAGTGCAATATGGGAAAACCCAGTACAACTCAGAATTTACTCATTGGCTGCCAGAGTAGCACATCTAAGCTTTGCATGGCATAATTCATAGAACCATTCGATGGTTTGTGTTTTAAAGGACCCTAGTTACAACCCCCCCCCCATGGTGAGGATTATCTTCCACTAGACCAGGTTGCTCAAAGCCCCATCCAACTTGGCCTTGAACACTTCCAGGGATGGAGCATCCACAACTTCTCTGGGCAAGCTGTTCCAGTTTCTGACTATCCTCATAGTGAAGAAATTTTTTCTAATATCTAAACTAAAACTGCCCTCTTTCAGTTTGAAGTCCTATCACTACATGCCCTTGTGACAAGTCCCTCTCCAGCTTTCTTGTCAGCCCCTTTTTGGTACAGGAAGGTCCTATAAGGTCTCCCCAGAGCCTTTTATTCTCTAGGCTGAACAGCTCCAATGCTCTCAGCCTGCTTTTATAGGAGAGTGTTCCAGACCTCTGATCATCTTGATGATGCTCCTCTGGACTCACTCCAACAGGCCCATGTTCTTGGTGCAGCCTAGGATAAGGTTGGCTTTCTGGACCACAATCACAAATTGGTGAGTCGTGTTGAGTTTTTCAGTTAATTAAGATGCTGCCCCATGACTGGAATACTGTGGTAAGTGCAGCTATTTGCTTCAGTACTAGAGCCATCCCTAACAGAGGTGGAAACCCTGTCTATGGTGACTACAGGAGTTTGTAGCAAGAGGCACAGCTAAATCTGTGTTTGGGTTACCCAGCACTATTTTATGCTTTTTTAGCCATATTCTGGATATTAGTCATTGGACTGAATGTCTTGTTGGGATTAAATTTTGTCTTGAGTGCTTAATATTCGGGTTGCTACCTACATTTCCCATGAAATTTCACTTTGCTGCAGGATTTTTCACATTCAGCCTTACATTGGGAAGTTTGTTGGTCAGCTACTTTATTTCACAGTGAGGTTACAAAATATTTATGCGGATTTTTTTTAAATGCAATATGTTGCTCCATTGCTCTTGTATTGACTGGATTCCCTCTGGGGATTGTCACACACTCAATTTGCAGGATGATAGCTCTATCTGTTATTCCACAATTAAACATAGTTTGGTAATATTTGTACACTGCGTGAAACTCTAGTTTATTTCAGAGAATATTCCGAGTATAGAGAACTTTCAAGACCTTAGATCACTTAGGACAGGTTCAGAACACACATTTAACCTCTTCTCCTTTTCGTGTTTCACTTTTGCCCTGCACTTCATCACAACTAAAGACAGAGATTGCAGTAATGTTGTAATATGTGTTGTGAATTCTCAGAAGACTGAAGATTTTTGTCATCATTCAGATTTGCTTTTTGAGTGGCATTTTGCACGTAAAGGGGAAAGAATCCTTCCATTTTTCACAAAATCCGTTGGTTATTTTCCATACAGTTTCCATGGCAGAACTTTGATGGCAGAATTTCCATGGCAGAAATTCGATGATTTAACAGCAGTTTGTTTATTGGGCAAAGTGCTATATTGGTTGCCCACGAGAACTGTGATTTAGTGCTTTCTGAGAACTATATGCATTACTTACAAGTACAGTTGATTTTGTCCCAGGAGAGCCATGCCATCTCAAATAATGTTTCAGGTGAGCTGAAAAGTCCTACTATGGATGCACAGCTGTGTTTAGTTCAGTATTTTTCCACTGTATTACCCTGTACTGCACTTCCCTATGGGACTCATTTTATATTCTTATACTGTGTAATGGATTACTTTTTTGTAGATTGTGCAATTACTGTTTTCCCAAATACTGAAATCAATTTGGCCTTTGAAAATACTTTATTTCTTTCTAGTTTTGTTAAAGATTCAATTGCAGTTGACAATAGGGAGAATAGGCTCAAGCTTTGCCAAAATTCTCCTTGGGCTACAGGTGGAGGGTTCACTCAGTCCACTCAGTCCAGTGAGTTTCCACCTGTAGTCTATAGAATCCTGTAAGTCTGTGTAGTCTTGTGGTGGGTTGGCCTTGACTGGATGCCAGGTGCCCATCCAGCTGCTCTGTCACTCCCTTTTCCAGCTGTAGAGGGAAGAGAGAATAAGATGCAAGATGACTCATGGGTTGGGATAAGGCAAAAGCAAAGCAAAAGCTGGCACACTCAAAAGGAAAGTGAAAAAATAACAAGATTTATTCTCTACTTCCCATCAGCAGTGACGTCCGACCGCTTCCTGAGAAGCAGGGCTTCAGCACGTGTAATGGTTCCTCAGCAGGCATCCATTGGAAACAACAAATGCTCCCCCTTCCTGCTCCTTTCCTTAACTTTTATATATGAGCTAACATATGGAATATCCCTTTGGTCAGTTTGGGTCAGCTGGCCTGGTTGTGTCCTCTCCTAGGATCTTGCCCTCGGCTGGGGGCAAGTTACAGTGCTGATGCTGTACTCAGCAGCAGCCAAAACACTGCTGTGTTGTCAACACCCTTCTAGCTACCAATGAAAAGCACAGCACTGTGAGGGCTCCTGTGGGGAAATGAACAGACCCAATACAAGCCTCTTTAAAAATAATTACTGCAAAAGCTAAGATCTATGATAATTATTGCATGCCCATGAAATCTGAAACTTGAAGATCATGAAGGATCAGATCTTAAGTTTGTCAGTACTGAGGACTTTTGAGAAAAGTGTAAATTATCCTCTGTGAGGCCACAGACATCTTCAGTTAGTTAGTTTATTGCCAGTTCAGGCTTCGCTTCCAAGCACTGTACCTATAGTAATAACCTACTGATAATGAGTGGATTCACACAGTGGTTTTAGTTGTTTGAACAACTGAACAAAAGCATTGATTTGTTCTCTTCACAGACCAGCGTAATGAATTATCCACCTATGCTCTTTGTCCAGTCTATTAGTATACATTTTGGATAGAATTTTTGGATCAATATGATTTCTTAAAAAGAAACTTTTGAGTGAAAAATAAATAAAAAAAAAAGAAATAAGTAGACTTGTCCAAAAGAATATGTTTACTGATTGTGCTTGCTGAGTTTCTCATTGTTTCCATCAAAATGTCCCTATACAGAATGATGACAAAGAATATGTAGTTGTGAAATAGATACTTACATTTAAAGGACGGTAAAGCAGCAGTGCGTGTAATTTTTAAAAGTTTTAGAATTATCAGTGATGAACTAATAGTGATAGTTACACATAGTTAAGTATAGGGGTGTAGGAAAAAAAAAAGTGCAAGGACAAACCACAATTCCATAAAATTGCCACAGCTAATTAATTTGGGAATGTGAATAGTGCAACAGATAACATTGTCTATCAGCCTTGTCTCTCCTGTGTTAATTTTCATGTGGGATCAGTGGCATTATGTTTTGCATCTAGAAATGGGTGGGACTTTGATTGCAGGGAGTTATTGTAATTACCACTGATTTTAGTATGCTCTGTAAGTACCTTTTTGAGCTATAAAAATTAAAATATGATTAAGAAGCCCTTTTGGGATCTGGAGTGCATTTTCACATTTTAATTGGGAAGTGAAGAAAAGCAAGCTGCTTCTAAAGTTGATGTGTGTATAAGCATGTGGGTTAGGGGAGGTTTTGGGTAGGTATCTGGAAAAGGTGTTTAACCCAGAGTGTGGCTGGGTTCTGGAACGGGCTCCCCAGGGAAGTGGTTGCAGCACCAAGTTTGACAGAGTTCAAGAAGCATTTGGATGATAGTCTCAGGCACATGGTGTGACTCTTGGGGTGTGCTGCACAGGCACAGAAATTGGACTCGATGATCCTGATGGGTCCCTTCCAACTCAGCACATTCTATGATTCTGTGATTCTATTTAAATACACCTGGGGACCATAATGTCAGAGCTACTGGTGATTTTTGTTGAGAATATTACTTTATCTTCAGAAGGACAGAGTAACAAGGGGAAATATGGTTGTCTTGAAGCAGTTTAATGGACGCCTCTGTATCTCCAGTCAACATCACTTCAGAGCTGATCTCTGTGATATTGTGAACAATTAAATCACATCTGCTCACTGCAATGCAGTCATGCTCACTTGCCAAGTTACTCTATTTCCTTGTGCATCCCAAAGCCAAAACCAGCTTCAGGTCCTGTGTGGGTTTTAGATGCATACAGATGCCGATACGACTGTGTGTAGTCCCAGTATTTTAGTAAACTTGCTTGTCTAGAGGAAGTTTGAAGTTTTTGTTCCTGAACAGGAGAGTCTGCAAGACTAGTCCTGCAAACATCTGGGCATATTCTCTCTTTGCTCTTACGGCAAACTTACTTGCTTCGGTGCAGTTAAGTAATGTGAGAACATGTGCCTGAGTTGGTTCAGAATCTAATTAAATGGCATATAAAATATTTTCTTCATGGAAGGCCATCAGGAAAACCTTGAAATGTGCAGATTTAAGGTTATTGGCTGATTTTTGGAGAACTTATTTTGATATATTCAGGGAACATTTCCTCTTGGCAGTATACTACTGTTTGGAGAGTGACTTTTTACAAGAGCATGTCATGATAGGACAAGGGAGAATGGCTTCAAACTGAAAGAGGGCAAGTTTAGAGTAAATATAGGGATGAAATTCTTTACTGTGAAGGTGATGAGTCACTGGCAGACGTTGCCCATGGCTGCCCCATCCCTGGAAGTGTTCAGGGCCAGGTTAGATGGGGCTTTGAGCAACCTTGTCTAGTGGAAGGTATCCCTGCCCATGATGGGGAGATGAGAAGAGAGGAGTGAAACCAGATGAGATAAAGGTCCCTTTCAATCCATACTATTCTATGATTCTATACTAACAGTATTATCCAACACAAGCTGTTGCTCATCTGCTCAGAGCCCTCAGATGACACCGTTCTGGTAAATTTGCTCTTCAATCACATTCAAAGCCATCAACTTTGC
Source organism: Empidonax traillii (assembly GCF_003031625.1). Taxonomy (NCBI): domain Eukaryota; kingdom Metazoa; phylum Chordata; class Aves; order Passeriformes; family Tyrannidae; genus Empidonax; species Empidonax traillii. The sequence continues at coordinate 86,086 of NW_020956288.1, read as the reverse complement.
CTTCAAGTTGACCCATGTTCTGTTCCAGGCCAGGGAACAAATTCTCAATTTTTCACGCTGTAATGACTGCAGCAGTGTCAACAGTTTATATCTAACTTTTTGAAAAAAAAAAAACTATTTAAAGAAAGAGACAAATACTGCTGGGATTAAAAGCATGTCATAGGAGTCTTCTGCCCTGCTTTCTCCACAACCACTGATGATGAACAAGGCTCACTTTAGCAACACTCCTGTCACATCAGCAGCTATCATCAAACAACGAGCCTCCAGTTTTTCTCCAGGTCTGTCTTAGTGCCTCTGTGATGGTCAGAGCTATCTCAGTCAGTGCTGCAATGAGCCCATAAGGGCTTCATACTGAAGCTCTGTTTGATGCTCCTATCTCCCTGCAATGGCACAAGCAGCCACATTTTGTTGCATTGCTGTGCCTAGCCAAGCAAATTCCCTTCAGGGAGATATAGTTAATCATGCTTTATGAGCAGCCCTTGGAGAATCTGAGCACAGTGACAGTTGCCAGTTTGTTCCTGATAAATGCTGTGAGGGTGTGGGCATAGGGACTAGCTTAGTGACCTTGTGGTCTGTTCCCTTCAAAAGCACAGGACAGTAAGAGTATCCTTAACCAAGGCCTTCTGCTTTGCCAGAGAGTGAGGTGGTAGGGTGAGGAAGAGAAATTATCAGAGAAAAATCATGTCTTGGCTTGATTCTGCTCAGCTTATTTTTTCTGAATCCAACTTTGTTCTTTGATTTCAGTAATACTTTTTTTTCTTTTATTTATTGTACAATGCCCTCCTTTAGCTTTACCGTGGCCAGTATATGCACTTCATGTACTGAGTTGTTCTAGATGCATTGAGGATCTGCCCTAAGGGGTTGATTACATACTACATGATGTAAAGGTAGCTGAGTCTACTTCTGCAGGTCAGCCATGAAGCTAAAAAAATTAGCTAATAAAATCAGTGAAGGTACAGCACTGATGGTAGGGGAATGCTCACAATCCTTAAAATGATTCATTTGAGGAAAAGCAGAAGTACTACTGATCTTTATTGTCACCTTTCTTTCCTTCATACCTTTCCTTCATACCTTTCTTTCCTCAAAATTTCATACACTGAGAGCAAACCTTTCATATACTGGTCTTGTCCAGAACCCTTCCTGCAGTTGCATGTCACTCACCTTTAGCAGTGTAATACATTTAGTTTTCCTGTCCAGGATCGTCTCCACTAGGTATACCCACTGACTTCTGCTATTTGCAAGTCAGTACTAGAGGTGCACTGTTGAAAATCATGTCAGGATGAGGTCCCATGTGTAATGACATACAAGAATCCTGGACCAGACTAATACTATTAGTAGTAGTATTAGTATTAATACTAAGCCTATTACTGCAATTCCTCCTATTGTCTTGATAGCAGCTCTTTTTATCAGTTGATGATATCTCATGTGCTAGGAGAGAGGGAAGGACTTGGTAAGTCTGCATGATCAGAGTAAGTTTGGGTCCAGCAACTCTGCTCTTGTCTTCAGATCCAGTTTGGCTGTGCCAGCTGGGGAATGTTCCCTGATCTTCCCCACTGTTTTGAGTTACTAACTAGAATGGAGCATGAGACCTCTGTGATGTCTGTCTTTGCTAAGACTGAACTAAATTAGTTTTGCTTGAACCCAAGAGGACTTGGTTGGGTTGAACATCTCTGTATTGCATTCTCCAGTGCTGTGTGTGAAACCCACATAGGCAGTCAGGGTTTGACTCGATTATGCATCACTAAGGCAATGTCACTGGATTTCAAATGGGGAGAACTGGGTATGAGAACACTGAACAGCCCAAAATCTAAGAAAGGACAATAGCAAGAGAAGGGCAGTGATATCAGCAGACTGTGGGATGGGAATTTGCTTGACTTGTCATTTTTTCTTTTGCTCTCTGCCTGCAAAAGGTCTCAGTTTTGTGATATACTAATTTTTTTTCTCCTCCCAAAGGGGGGCTGAACAGACTGTTGTGAGCTTGAGCTCGCTGGCAGCAAGAAGGGAAACCCTTTATCTCACAGATGGGCCAGTGACGGTTTTAAAGTCTATTTTCTATTTTCCCTCCAGAGATACCTGTCAATTCTTAGTATCCATGCAAAAGAGAAGTTGGATCTATTTTCCTAGCTTGTGAAGGATTTCAAAACAGTCTTTATCTAAAACTGCTCTACGTGGCTGTAATCCAGGGTAGTTCCGAGAGAACAGGACTATTACTTGGAACAGGTAAAAATTTCAGAAGTGCAGGGGATTTCAGGATCTTGATTCTGATTATTCATCTGGTGCAGGATTCAAACTATGAAGTGTGGAGCTGAAAAGATACTCCCCTCTGTATCCAGACGTTACACCACCATCCCCCTTCAATAAGGTGTGCTTCACATTCTCATTCTGTGTAGCTGTTGAAGGAGAAGCTTTGCCCAAAACACATCGCTCATCTCCCAGGCTGACAATCTAGAAGTAGAGATGGCTTTAAGCATAACCAATCCAGGCAAAAAAATAGAGGAGCGTATAGCATATCCCTGCTTTATGGCTGCCTTCCTGAACTCCGTGGTCATGCTGAAGGTTAGCGTTCCCTGCCTGAGGGGAACACTGCCATGCAATGAGAGACAGTCCTGGCAGGGCTCTGACAGCTTCTATCTGTTTTATATGACAAAATGCTGTCTGCTGGCAAGATGACCAAAACTTTGCAGGGTACAGGGTTTGGATTTCCTATCCCTGGCTCACACTTGATTGACCCTTCCAAGTCAACTTATCCTGTGATTCTGATTCTGTGATTCTGTGACCTGAAACCTCATTGAACTCATCCAGCCTTCGGTAGAAAGATAAGTGCCATTTCCTCCATTTACATGTGTGCTACCAAGTCACATGAAGACCAAGTAATTTTTCAGGAGCAGACAGGCTGTCCTGTCCTCCTGATGCAGCAATTACATGTGTCCATGCTGATTTGACAGATGGAGCAAGTTAAAACAAGGGAGAATGGTAAAGATAGTCATGACCCCAGGCTCCAAATGGCTCATCCAGCAAAGTCTCATGTGAACATGTCCAGATTTAGCATTGGACTCAATGACCTTAAAGGTCTTTTCCAACCCAAATGATTCCATGACTGTCTATGACTGTCTCTCTGGAGACAGTCATTGAAATTTTGATACCCCACTTCCAGTTTTTTTTCATAGTCATGCTATTATGCCTTGCTTCCTGCACTTCAGTTAAAATACCATATTTGATATACCTAGAGGTCCCAATGCTAATGTTCTTAATGCCTGTGTTGGTATTTCTGGTAAAAGCTAAAGGCTATTTACATCCAGAAATCTACTACTGTGTATTCAATAGGGTATTTAAGTGAATTTTATGCTGTGAGACTGGCCTGCTAAGGCACTTTGTTAAGTGCAGAAAATACTTTTTAACTGTGCTCCTATGGCATTCAACCCCTGAGAAATTAAATCTAAAACCGCTTTCAGGGATGGGTGCAGGAATTGAATCTTCGTGTGCATGTATACTCAACAAATGAACTGCAGTGAGCCATGAAGGATATTTTAGGATCCATTGCTGCAAGATACTGAGCTGTGCTAATTCCCTGGAAAGCTGAGTAGGGGAATGCTTCTGTGGAGAACTCTTGGGCTTTTGAACTTGCATTATTCAAAACCACTCCTCCTGTTCCCCCATGCAAATACAAATTACATGGAGTGCAGCTAAAGAAAATAGAATGGGCATTATTTTCCAGGCTTGCTAAACAAAACAGCATTGTGGACAAGTGAAGAAGAACAGTTAGCCTTTATGCTGAGCGTAGCAAGAACTATTTGAGACATAATTTATCAATTGCATTCATTGTTTGGAGGGTTAATGTTATTTTTCATGAAATAGATTATTATCATCCACAAGGACAGAAAAACTGAAGAAATCCAAGAGACTAGGCAAAGAAAAGATGTGTTTTGCCCATCAGTGGGTTGGTAAATATTTCAATACAGAGATGGCCAATACTCTAGGGGAAAGCAAAACTGCAAGTGTGGAGAGCTTCCTGGATGAGGCTTCCATCACCAGCTGTTAGGCATTTTAAAGGCGTTACTTCATTTTCCACTAACCACAAAACAAATTGTGGCTGGCAGTGGAAGGCATTTTAGCTTTGCATCACTGAGAATTAAAAAAAGAGAAAAATGATTGTTTTCTTCAGACCAAAATGAATGTTGTGGAGTGTGTTTAAGCCAAGCTTCAATTATCTAAAAAACCCCCAGAATTTAAATATCTCTACCAGTGCAATATCAAGACACTGCAGGCATTGAATGATATTTGTCAGGGGCTTGGTTCCATTCATATAAAACAGTATAAATAAAGATGGGCACATTCCAGATGGTAGATGTAGCGATTTGAAAGGGAAAGCGTTCCCACCTCCATTTTTATTAAGACAATTTACCTAATATAATGAAGAATTTTAGGGAGTGAGATTATGAATCAACCACATAACTGGCCTTGTTGCTTAGATATGTGCAGAATATCATTGTAAAGCTTTAGAGAACAGATGGCCAGAGATTTCAGAAATGATAATACCAGCTTTCTGCTTTGGACCTGCCAGTGTTAGGCCTAGAGGTCACACTGAAGATGCTCTGAGTTTTCCTGCAATGCTTAAATCTAGCAGGACTCTTCAACCTCACAGGGCTTCCTATGAATATCCATCCTTGGTTATTCAGCAATCCAATGACTATCTAGTAACAGGAAAGCCTTACTGCAGAGAGCTCCAGCACATCACTTGCAAAGCAATGAGACAGCTGTACCAAGGTGACTGGTGCTTACTTTGGGCCTTTGTTTCTATTTGGGTTGCAGAGATTAGGCTTATTTTGCAGGGATTGGTTATCTTGACTGTTGGCATCACTGTGTCAGTGATAGATCATGCTTAATTGCAACCTTCTGAATAGTCATAAACTTCCCTCCCCCCCCCAAAAAAAAAAATTGGGATCAAGAAACACTGAATTAATTTTTTTTTTTTTTTTTAATTTTGAGTGCAGACAGTCTTAAAATATGACAGGAGAGATCATCAACAGTGGAAACTGTTTCAAAGGAAGCATCTTCTTCAGAACTATTTCCTTTCCTTTTAATACTCTCCAGACACAGTGGAGCTTCACCTTTAGCCAACTGCTGTAACATTTGAGACTGTCAGATTTTGGGATGTATTAAGAAACATGAATTATACTGCTGTCTTCACATAGCTTATGGGAAACAAGGAATGTCTATGTGAACTGCTATGTATTTCATCCTGTCAGATGCCTGACAAGGTTCAAAAAATGCGGGGACTGCTTGGGGAAAAGTTGAGCGAACACTTAAGAATCTGTATGATGAGAGCTTTGGAAATGAAGGGATCACTCAAGGTTCATTCTGAAAGCATGTGAGTAATTCTCACGTGAAAGCATGTGAGTAATTTCTAATGTCTCCCAGAGGAAAAAAAGAGAAGTATCTTGTGACTTTTTACGGCAAAAATTGCGAGGAAATGCGTGTTGGGCATCTTTGGAGTGTCTGTTTGCAACACACATATTCACAGTCTCAGGCAATAGCAGACTGACATGCACCTTTAAAGCATACTTCATGTTTATGGCCTTTTGGCACTGTATGATGTCATCTAACATGCGGCTTGTGACAGGAGCTACCTGAACTGGTGTGTTTTCTCTCATGCTATGATCTCTTTTCCACAGGCAGAAGAGATTAATCAAAATCAGGAATTTAAGTCACTGTTCCCTCTAACCACTCACAGGAATAGAAAAGACACTAACAAAGACATCAATTATTAAACCATAATTTGCCTTATTGTGTCCAGAATAGCTAACTTCAAAGAAAATGCCATTTATTTTTCAGTGACACACAAAATAATTTATGCATTGCATTTGAAGTGTGTGAACTGGAGTGATAAGTTAACATAAATATTCAGCATTTGAGAGTCAGAAATCCCAGCAAAGGAACAAACTCTTTGTCCTTATCTTTCACTGCCTGTAATCATTTCTCCTTGCTAGGTGACTGTTGCTATTCTTGGTGATTGGCAGAGCAGTCTGTAAGGCTGACTGTCAGCAAAATTACACGAATTATATTATCACCTCTCCCTTTCTTACAGACCACTTCATCATTCATATCTTAGATTTGAATGTTGTTATTAGGCCTGATGCTTTTTTTGCTCTCCAGATTTTGAAGAAAAGGGTACTTGTTATTTTGGTACACTATATAACAATGTCTTCCCTCCCATTAATATAGGGATTTATATGAGAAAAAAATCTCTTAAATATATTTGCATAAGTAATAGAAGTTATTTCTTTAAAATGGCAGCTCTACTTTTCTTGCATTTAATCTGTGATGGTGCATTGCTTCCAGCCATTCACCCCTTGGAAATCTCAAACTGCCTGAATCTGCTCTCAATTCATTGAGTGTGAGTTACAGAATAGGTGCTTGAAGTCCCACAAACTTGTTACACTCCAATGTTGTTATGGAAAAAAGGGAGGACCTGATAGGTGAAGTCAAGAGCTTATTGTTAATCCAGTTGAAGTCTTAACAGTCTAATCATCAAGGTATCAGCATCCCAGGTCTTTTCATACGATGACCATGATGCTGATGTTAATATCTTATTTTTTCTTACTCCAGGGCTCATTTTCATGTGTTTTTTGCAACTTGCTTTTTCTTCATTAATCTGCAGTGTGGCATCACATCTGCATTTTCAATATATGTTGTGGTCTACATATGCTGGATATGCCTGGGTTTTGTTAAGTTTAATGCAGGTTTTGCACAGCTCCCAAGGTTACATTCATTCAATAATCAGTAACTGACTGCTGCTGCAGAGTTTCTTATAGACATGGGGCCTCCAGAATCATTCTGTGTTCAAACTTCTAAGGTCCCTCCTGTCACCTCATGCTAGTACTCCTCCACACTACATTATTTTAGTATAAAAAGTACCTCACACCCTATAGTAACCATTTGTTTTTATCATCCATTTGAGAAGTATATGAGAAATATATGAAAGTATTTTACCACACAATTGAACAATTCATTCTAGGTCTAGATCTAGGTAAATACCAAAAAAATTCTTAAAGGAAGGGTTGTCAAGCACTGAAACACATTGCCTGGGGAAGTGGTGGAGTCACCATTGCTGGAGGTATTTAAAAGATGTGTAGATGTGGCACTTAGTTTAGACATGGTTTAGTGGTGGACTTGGCAGTGATGGGTAATGGTTGGATTCCATGATCTTGAAGGTCTTTTCCAATTTAAGTTATTCTGTGATTCTATAAAATCTTGTCAAAACCTAAAAGAATAGTAGTCACTTCATTGCTCAATAAGTGCTGTTACAGCTAAACAAGCTAAAACATGGCTTCAGACAGTCCAGGGTAAGACCAAAGCCTCACAAGACCTGAGGTCTGTTTCACTAACCATGATGACTGCAGACTACAAGCAGGCAGAATCACCTATTCCAAGGAGCTTACAAGGCTGCAGGTCTGGTCCCCGAAGTTGAAACTAGAGCCACAAGGAAGTCATATGCTACTCCAGGAAGGTTAAGGGATATTTGGGCATCGTGAAATGTTTAAAGTCCTAGCTCCGTTGAACATTCCAGGTGCCCAAGCCTCTGCTAGTTATCCTGAACCTAGCTTATATATGTGCTGATGCTGCCTGACTGCTCAGAACATATCTGAGACATAAGAGGGATCTCAGATCAGGTGTGGAGCGGTTTCTTGCTTTCCCAGGTCCAGTTCTGCATATGTGTTCTGAGAAAATGTGCCAGCTTGGGTGTCGAGCTGAAGACGGGAGAGAAAATCTAGTTTAGGAAGTGGGGAGGACTGACTAGATAGATCTCTCTGTATGTTAGGAGTTTGCATGTGTGCACCTGACTTTTGCATGGGTTTAAGTCCCATTTAATCTGCCATTTGTAAACTTATTCCTTGGTTGTAGGATTCTGTTATAACAAAGATCAGAGCTATTCTAAAATGCCTGGATCATAAAATCTTGATCTCTTGCCCAGTGTATTGGGAGTATTATTTTATGGTGTAAGGTGAATATTGCATGAGGCTTAAACTAGAATTTCAATGGTACATTGGTTGTGGCTGTGCAGGGTAATGTGTTCTTTCTCAAGTGGTAAATTGAAGTGCAAAAGATTTGAATTGGTTCTAATTTTATTTCAAATGTAATTTTAAAATTAGTATATATTTATTAAAATTATTATTGTGTTTAAATTTTACTGCTTGCTTAATTTTCCGCAGCTTTCAATATAATGTACTTTTAGGATCAAAGTTACTGCTTTACTTTTATAATCAAATCTTGAAGTAGAAGGTTGATTAGCTTTACCTTTTCTGTATTCATTGAGTAAAGGTCCCTCTAAGTCCTGATCGGTAATTCAGTTCTTGTTATGAGGGAGCAAAACATCATCTCCTTATTGGTCCAATTTCTATTATTTCCTCATAAAAAGTAGCTCTATTAATTATTCTGGTGGCTTTAATCTTGTGTATTTCAGATGAATGCTTCATTGAACTATTCCGTTACCAAAGTATTTAATTTTTAAAAGTAAAGGAACTAGTAATATAAAACTTCTGTATGCTGCCTCTGTTTAACATCCAGATCCTTTGTGATCATCTCCTGGCAGAATTTATTATAATATTGAAAATAAGAGGGTTTTTTAAAAGTTATTTTATTAATATAATCAAAGCAAAGTAACAAACATCTGAATAAAACCCTTCTGACAGCAGTGAATTTTCTGATAAGAGGATGAGTCGTATGTATGCTTGCAAGGCCCTAAAATCAATATGAATAAATTGCCAGTAAGCTTGTCTCTTGAATATATCCAAATTTTATGTTCCATCAAACATTTATCTCATATAGAACTGGTGTAATAAAGAACGTCAGTTCATCACAGAGAAGTTGATGCAGTATGTATTTAAACAGAAAATACTGACAGCTGCATTCTGAAATATATAAAAATCCATGCTATATTTACTGACACATTGCTGAGAAAGTTTTATCTTGGTGATCTAAATGGGATAAAAATCAGTAAAGCATTTTTTATAGTTCTGAAGATGCCTATCAGCTTAAGCGTTTGCAGACTGCAGGAAGATATTGAAGCCCTGATTCATCATTTGAGGATGGTTACATTCAAGTACATATCATGACCATTTGCCTGCGCACTTATTAAGTGACACAAAGGACTGATAACAGTCCTTAAATCAAAAATGTCCCAGTGTAGTTTGCTTTTCAGATCATGTGAGTATTGCATAAAACTCACGAGTTTGGTGGTTGTTGTGGAAAGGGTTAAGTTTTCTTTTTACACAAGGCATGTATTATTTTACTGATTTGTTTACATGTTAATCTTGCTATCTTTTAAAGTTGTGTCCAAGAATTACTAAAATACTTTTACTGGGCTATGCAAGTGTGAAAGAGAAGATATTCAAACTCAAGTTAGTATATGATTTTACAGATCAGCAGAAAAAAAATCTTGCAGGTCTCTCATACATCATTCCTTCAATTCAAGGTTAAATAGAAACAGCTGCTGAAGAATATATGTACCTGCAGATAATTTAAGTAGTTACCGGCATGAATCATCTCTGAAATTAAGAAATCCAAGAGGTATATGTCAGGAAAAATGTCTTTAGAGAAGGAGAGACAAGGGAAATGATAAGTATGGCTGGCATGAGCAGTGGGTTAGAAAATAAAATTACTTCCACAGATAGGAAGAGAGTTACAAGGACCATAGCTGTCTGTCAGATGAGAACCTAATAGCAGCATAAATAAAAGTTCAAACAGTGAAAAGTACACTGTTGAATTATTTAACGAAAACTAAGAGCAAGCTAACACAGAGAAAGCTGAGACACTGCATAAAATGATACTAAATGTAGCCAGTAGGAAGCGTAGATGTGTACATGTTTTAACAATGTGTTTTGCACCCGGAATGAGGATGGATTGAAGGAACACAGACACCAATTTTAAGTGTGTAAGTTTACTGTAGTGCAAAACAGCAAGGAATTACAAAAGAAGCAGTGGATTATGAAAGGATACACTTACCAACACATCTAGTCATTACTACAAAGAAAGATTATAGTGATTAAGAGAGAGACATCACCAGTTACCCTGTGTAATACATTACCATCATCTAGACCGCACTTCAACTGGGGAAGCCCCAATCACAGCAAAGCAAACCTCTACCAGTAACTGGGAAATCCTATACAATGTGTCCACTCATAGGTGAAGCCTCCATCTTTGCTGTGAGACAGTCCAGCTTATATAGTGTTAAACAAACAAGCTTACATTACTCAACTGATGCAGAAAACAATCTGTCTTTCTTTCTCCTTGGTTTTCCCCTGAAGTCTGGCCAGCGCTCAGAGGAAAATCAGGGAGTCAGTTTGGACCAAATGCTGTCAAATGCCCCCATGGTCTTGTCTAGTCTGTAAATGTAGAGCTATGGATGCATTTATATCTCAGTTATGTGAGGCCTACTGCTCTTGTGGCCTTGGCTGAAAAGAAAGACACATTCATGCAAGCCTCACTAATTATTCATAATATGCTGTGTTAACAGGCATGAATGTTTACTCTTAAAACATTATTAAGAATTATATAGCATCTTGGTTAATAAGCAGATATATGGCTAAATAAAATATTAGGCTAAATATAATATCAGGTTGGAAAGTTCATCTATAGGTCGACTTTGGCTCAGGGCTTGTTTTTCAGGCCCCAGCATTACAGTACGTACAGACAGTTACATGGAATAGCTGAATATACCACACAATCTCTTTTGTTAAGTTAATTGCTGTCAGTGTATCTAACACAGTAATTGAAAAAGAAATTTAGAAATGCTAGTCCTGAGATCTGGAAGTATCAAAACAACTTCAGAAAATGCTGGTGTATGTTTGATGTGTGCAGTCCTATATAATGGCACATTTCTCCTCTACTCAGCACTGGGGAGGACACACATTGGAGTGCTCTGTCCAGTTTTGGGCTTCCCAGTACCAAAGAGATATGGACATATTGGAGAGAGTCTAGTGAAGGACCAGTATGCTTAAAGGACTGGGGCACCTCTCCTATAAGAGAAAGGCTGAGGCTGTTCAGCCTGAAGAAAAGGTGGTTCAGGGGAAACTTTTCACAATGGAAGGGTGTTAAGAAGGTAAAGCCAGGGTTTTTTTCATTGCTTTCTGATGACAAGACCAGAGGCAAACTGAAACACAGGAGGTTCCCTGTGAACATCAGGAAACACTTTTATTGTGAAGATGACTGAGCACTGGCACAGACTGCCCAGAGAGGTTGTGTAGTCTCCATCTTTAGAGATATTCAAAAGCCATCTGGGGATGATCCTGGGCAACCAGTTATAGGTGGCTCTGCTTGAGCAGGATGTTGGAACAAGCACCCCCCAGAGGACCCTTCCAGCCTCAACCAGCCTTTGATTCTACCAGTTAAGCATAGCTATAGGTGCATATCTGTTTTGTACATATTCCCCTGTAGGCTATCTTATTAGTACTGCTAATGCCAGTTTGAATAGTTTTGCGCAGTTGAAGACACAAAGGAAGACTTCACAACTGGTAGTCATAAATTATGAAGAGGATGAAGTGTAATTTAGTACACATACTATGAGTGAAAAACATTTACATAGGATTACATCAGCAAACAAGAGAGGATGTCTGATGTTTTAACTTTCCAAACAAGGCAAACTAAGAAACTACGTTAGAGGATGATAATAAAATCATTGAATTAGAAGACATCTGTCTGAAAAAAATTCTACAACTGTCTCACTGATTTGTCATTTAACCTTTAAATTACTAGATAACAGTGTATTCAGCAATAGGCATCTGAAGTCTATAAGGTCCTCAGAAACTGTGAAAGAGACACACCTACCTATCTTTATTATTAATAGGAATTCGCATGCCTAATCTGTCTTGCATTGTGCTGAGATTTCACTCTATTGGAGTGGGAAAGTGTCAAAACCCACTGTATTTTGGAAGGAAGAGTTTAAGGTTGGTCTGGCAACTCAACTAAATTCTTTTACCTTCTGAGAAATAGGCTCAGCCTGATCACAAGGGCTGCATGTTTGATTAGCAGAGCTTGAGAGCACCTCATGGCTGGCAAATTAGGCCACCATGGAGCAAAATTTGCATGCTGACTCATAAAGGCTCTTTGCAAATATCACTAGAAGGTTTTGGAATAAATCCTGCCTTCATTTTTTTGTAACATTTTTTTTACCCCATAAAGGATGTAACATAGCCAGACATTTTGTAGACAATATCAGTTGTTTGATGGGGATCATTTCTTATGGGAGGCAACTATTATTCTTTTTTTTTTTTTTTTTGGATAACTGCAAATCTGCTGACTTGAGTAGTGCAGGGAGACCTGAATGCTGCACAGGAGACATGTGCCGTGAGCAACACTATTTATGGCACATACTAAGTTTAAAAACCTAACAGTATCAAACACAATTAAATAATATAATGAACACAGTTAAAGGTGAATGCTGTAGGACTGACAGATTGGTAGATGTAATTAAATACATGCAGGTTACTGCTTGCTTCATTATGTTCTATGCAACTGTTAAAGCATATGGAAAAATTCATTTCTGCTTAAAAATACTCCTCTTCATTGCAAATCCAAGGATAATTGCAAATTCTGGGTAATTGAGAATGAATCAGTTGTACAGATAAACACCATAATAAATATTTATTTAATGGACAAAGAGTAAAGAAGTAAATGAAAAAAAAAAAGCTACTCTTGAAAACAAAGCATTAGTTTTGAATTGGGAGATACAAATTTCATTAATTTCCTGTCAGGATTTTATTTTTGTAGTAATTTTTACTCATGAGTGGGTGGCTCTTAAGATGAACGGTTTAAACAATTTAACTGAGAACCTTGAGCTGTGGAAATTTCAATTGTAAACTATGAATGAAGTTGATAAGGAGCAAGGGTTCACTAAAAGGGCTATTTTGACACACAATGCCTTTGAATTCAGGGTAGTAAATTTTTTTATGTGCAGTGAGTGACTTGTTCTGTTTCTAGAAGAAAAGCTAAAAAAAATCACATAGAGGTAGTAGTTAAGTACAGGTTATTGCTTTTGATGCTGTAATTATTTATGCAAATTGTTTTTGCTAACCTTTGTCTTTGGTCATGAAGACGGGGTTATGTCCATCATGAGTAGTTCCATGAGCCATGATTTCATGCACTCAGGTTGGGTGACTTTAGTAGGTGGCAGTCCTGATCAGCAGCCAAAGGAGAACAAAAAATAAAGCACACAGGCAAGAAAGGATGGGTTGGCTCTGTTGGTTGGAACATGGTGCTTATAATGTCAAGGTTGTGGGTGCAATCCCAATATGGGCCATTCAGTTAGGGGTTGGACTCTGTGGGTCCCCCCCATCTCAGAATATTCTGTGAATACTTGTGCTCTGTGGCTTATACTCCCACTTATAGCACCTTAATCTTCCTGTTTGAGAGGCTGGAATAGCCTTTTAATAGTGGTCATGCTAGGTGGACAGTTGCTGATAATAAGATCCTATACCACATGTGATGGCTTTCACTTAATTTTTATGACTATGAATATGGAGCTCATTTAAAACTTCTGAAAGATATATTGTCACTACCTGAGATAAACTCTGGCACATAACACACCTTTATGCCCTTAAATCTACACGAATAAAGATTTCTTTAATTAGAAATGAAGTCATGCAAGTTATTGCAGTGGAAGAAGAAATTTCATGCAAAATTTAAAATTTCCTTCAATTATATATTTTTATATCCTCATATGAACTTTAAGATCTGCTCCATCCTTGGGAACTGCCAGGCCAAGAAGTAAGGAAATACTAACTGAACAAAGCAACTTGTAATATTTTAGGGATCTAAGATTATTATTCTTTTGGAGCTTTTCACTCTGAAACAATATTCAGGAATCCTACATATTAAATAACTTGCTGGATTCAGGTCATTAGAAGAACTTCTAGCTGGGATAGAAGCACCCAGATGTTGATAGGGATCTGAAAAATGTGCCTGTGTTACTGTAGATTTGTCTAGACAATTGGATGAGTAAACATTTGGTATGAGGTACTGGGTTATCTAACACTTGTCAGCTGCAGTGCAGCTCTCCCTTTAGTACGTTAACAAGGAATATTACTTTTTGTTCCTTGTGATTATACTTCCTATCTAGGCTGAACCTCGTAACTATAGCCTAGATTGAAAATATTCCGTGAACAGTTGGAGAAAGGTAAGTTGACTGCCCTGAACAGGCACTGCTTAAAATGTTTCTCTTCCACATGCAGGCTAGGAGCAGGCACAATTGAGCTTGATGAGTCTTTCCACAAGTATACTCTGCAAGCTGAAAAGAAGTGTGTAATGGAAACTTTAGGAACTAGTATGCACTTTGCCTAGTGGCCTTGAACTCTTCATCTCTGCATCACCTACACAGTTCCATTTTCCTTTCTTGTTTCAATGAGAGGACAGAGGGGTCTTCAATGAATTATAAAATCTTGCAGCTATACATCTGTGTTGAAGGACTTGAGTGCTTTAAAAGATGACTTAATGTTAGTTCTAAGTGCTTGAAGTGGAAATACCAATCTCTTCTTCTAATTTCAAAACAAATGAATGTCATTTAGTCATTTCCCTTTCAACATTCCTTATATCATTCCTATATCATACTGCCTTCTGTGAAAAGACAGATTCTTTTTAATTTGTATTTTCATGTTTGAAATTCTTTCTTTCGGCAAGTGAAAGTATTTTCTTGTTTGTTTGTTTGTTTTGCAGAAACTTGCTTTCCTGATGATCTTCTAGTATGATGCCAGAGTTCACCTAAGGATTATCTTAGGACTACAAAAATATTCAGGTATTTGAGTATTAGTAAAATAAACCAACCGAGTATAGAAAGATCAGAATGAAGTAACTCAACTTACTGTGCTCTTGAGTGAAAGATACTATCCTGTGCTTGAATTTTATTATTAAAAGTGCCCAGTGTGTTTTAGTTTGCCAGTTTTTTGCATAAATCCCACAGAAGAGTGGTAACAGTGATAACTGTGATACATTAGACTTCAATTTCAGCCTACACCCATGTTAGCTACCAAAATCCTCTTTTTTGGCTTGTGCTACTGCTCCTGTCTAAACATTCTCTTCATTCACTCTCTATATGATACCTTCAGGCTTAAATGAACTAAAGCTGTTCCTGGAAAGCCTCCACAATGAAACATGAATAGATTTGGAGGGAGAAAATCTATGTTACAGTTCCATTTTCTGTTTTTCTGGCTAAGAACATCTATAAGCAATGCTATTACAGATAGCTAGGTTCAAAACAGCCTACCTTGCTTTTCTCCCTTATAATTTTGTTTTTACTAACTTGTTTTCCTGCATGGGCATTAGTGATACTGAGGATGCAAAATATTTTCTGCTTTAAAACCTGCTTTCATGTAACGATTTTGTGACTCATTAGCTCTTAGGTTGTAATTTTCTATTTCTGGTTTCTAAGCAAACAAGACTCTTGTCAGTTTGCAATGAAGCAGCTCAACTATTTTTGAGTTTAGACCAAGTATAGTAAAATACTGTCCCAAAATATAAAAATGCTTCTAGTCTTCAACAGGTGCTACCTGGGGAGACTAACATCGTATCACAGTGTGAGTATGATAACTATAAGACTGTTTAAAATACAGAAATAAGCTGTCTTTTGGGGTTCCTCTTTTTGCCAGTTTAACAAAACTGAACATATCCACCTGAAGATTGTTATGGTTGAGAGATATCTGAAATGAGGTGAACAATGAAATATCTTGTATTCAGACCAGCTATAATTTGATCATGCTGTTGTACAGAATTTTATGAAAGTGTTCCTTCTGTTGTTACCATTGCTTGTAACTGAAAAAGCTTTCAGATCAGGTGCAGTGGGTAGCCCTTTTATTGTTAAATTTTTAATTATTCATGGAATTACTGGTGATGTATAGGTAGGTGGATGGGCAGAACTGAGAAGAAGTATCAAAAAAATTGCCAGAACATGTGAAAAACAGATATATTGTAGGACTTTTTCCATCTTAGAAAAAATTTGTTCTTATGAGGGGTGAGAATGAAATGGTTCCTTAATAAGATGTGTTTTCTTTAATTTTCAACACCTATTATGTACCTTTATGCTTTGGGAGTGTACATGCAAGCATCCAAGTAACCTATTTACACTATTGGTTCTCTTCTATACTTCTAACAATTTTCTTTCTTTTCTTTCTCTTTGAATTATACAAGTCACATCTTTTTAGTAGTTCTTCATATGGCACTCTACATTCATTTCTAGTAATTTTTGATGCTGTTGATATTGCAGGTGAAGATGTATGTTTTAATTCATATAATGCCATTTCATTCCTAGTATTTTCTTTAATATTTTCTACAAGTTTTAATAGATGTGAGTACAATACATGATGGCTCTGTTTCCTGCTTCTACTAAGTACCACATATATGCTGAGACCTAAGTTGCAGGACTCTTACAACTAGATTGAAGGAACAAAACAAAATAAAATAAAATTTAAAAAGTTCGATTCCATTCCTAATTTCATCTTGCAATGATTAAAGAAAACACATGCTACTTTTCAATTTTCTATTTGTGTTTTCTGACATCTTTTTCAACAGCAGAGGTTCAATGGCTAATAAGCACATTTACACCCAATAAGAACAAATTTGAACCTGTTTCTGTAATGTTTATTCTCTAATCAGAACTACAGAATTTGCTGTACAAATCCACATTTCCTCTGACATAAAGATTGTCCTTGTATTTTACAAAATTATAGAGAATTAATTTCTTGTGAATTTATTTATTGCAATACCTGACAATCTCTGAGTGCTAAACTAACAGATAACCTGTATTCTGAACCTTAAAAACAAAAATAATATTTTCAATTCTATTACCGGGACTACTGATTACTTCTACCTGTATCTGTAGTCATTCTTTGATGTGTGAAAGGACAGAATGTTAACAGAGCTCAAAATTTTAAGAGAGCAAATGAATTTTTTCTTAGTCCAACTGAATTCTTATTTTAATTTCTTTTTTGTCACTACAGAGCAAAAAGAAAAAATGCACACGTTTTTTAATCCTTTGCCCTATCACAGTAAAAGCACTGGGCTTTTAAAAGTGATAAATAAATAAGAATGTTTTCTGATTTTTCTCTACAAACAGGGAAGACCATTCTGTGCATGTATCTGATGAGATAAAAGCACTCAATAATAAGTGATAAAGGTGATGTCAAGCTCTTTCCTAGGAGATGATTCAGGAGGTCTATTATGTTTATTCACCTAGGTGAACAAATGAGAGCATTAGGAATAGAAGGCCATGGAAGCTTTTGAAAAGTTGGCTTCAGTGCTCATGTGGAGCATTATTTTGGTAAAACTAGCGATACAGTTGAAATCAACAGTACAAAACTCAGTGGCCTTTGTAATATTTGTAGTCTTGAAGAAAACCTTGTATTTGAGGAGTTAGTGATCTTAATCAGGCCATATCTGTGTATTGGGTACTGTGCTCAAGCATGAGCAGCTGATGTAAGGAAATCTGCTGGAGTGCTCCATATGTTCTGCATGCTGGTGATGTTACGACAGAGATAACAGTCCAGCCTGTCAGGAGAAGATGCATGGTTTTGCTTGTTACACAAAATTTAAGGCACTACAGCATGAAAGCAAGGAGGAACACATCCACAGATGGGATCCGCACAGTGTGCTGGGAGAAATCCCATCTGTGGTCTGTCTGATGCTGTATCAAAGTGGGCTTCCAGCATCTGATGGGATGCAAGATTTACTCACTATCTATATTGATCTTTTTATTCTATCTTATTAAAACAGCTGTGTTGGAATGACATTTTTCTTGGGCCTTTTTTACTGAGATCCACCAAAAAACCCTTCACCCTCTCTCTCTGTCTACCTTCCTCACACCTGGTGAAGAACATTCACATTTGTGAAGTATTACTTCTCTAAAATAATATTCTACTTTCAAACAGGGAATGGAAACTAATTGACCAAGTACTGTACAAAAGAATCAGACTATAAATTATTGCATGATACTGATTCAGAGAAGGGAAACAAGACATGGATAAGTAATTGGCTCTGCTAAATACAAGGAGTATTTATTTTTCCATTGAGAGGCCATCCAATATTTTGTCAAAAAAACACAACCGAGCCAAACCATAATAAGCTCTAACTCCCTTCTTCCACCCCCAAACAACTGTCATCACCACCCGTATTTCAGAGCAGCGGAATTATTAGGAAATTTGAAAATGAGACTAAGAAAAATCAAGAGGGTCAATTTTTGCTGATGAGTGTTTTGACTTATTGCAAGTGATTCAGAAGGAATGAACCACTGCATCTCTATTCCAGAGTGATTTTTAGAAAATATTATTTGAACCTGACAAATATTTCTGCTATGCTGTACTCATAAAACAAGAAAAAGTTGCATAAATAAAGAAAATTAGAAAACTAAACATTTTTTCTAATGACCTTAAATAAAACTTTTCACTCATTTCTGCAAAAAAGAACATGGTGACAGTGCAGCATAGCAGTTTCTAATTAGGACAAATAATTCACCAGCAAAACATAATGCACAAGAATTAGAAAAAAAAATATGAATTTGTTCAATACCACTGAATAGAAATTAAGTACAGTATTATGAAGTCTGTTTGCATCACCTTTCCTTTTTTTAATTGAGAAAATATTCTAAAAATATTTCAGGATTACTGTTCTTGTAAGTCTTTCTACGTAATGAGCTATATTTTAGAAATAAACTAAGGCTATTTTTTAAATTTTGATTTGGTTTTCTCTTTAATGCTGCATTATATTAAAAATATCTGCTGCATTACATTAAAGTGGCAATAATTTAAAAAAAATTATTATACTGTTAACTTTGGAGAAAAATAGCTCCATTTTTAAGCCTTGAGTTTTGATAATTCTGGGTATAAGTGGCAGCAATATCAAAGCAGCAAGCCACTGAATCCTTAGATGCACTTTAAGAATTTCAAATGCAAAAAGCTATGTCTCAAAGTTTTTATTCTTTTTAAATGCAAATAAATGAAATCTAATTAAAGATGTGTGGTTTGTTGGCACTTCTTATTCCAGAGTTAGGTTTTATGGTATTTTTAAATGTAAATCTTAAATAACGTCTGGTCTTTGTGATAACTTCATTTTTTCGTGAGGAGAATGCTGATTATACTTCTACTGATTTCGTATATTTAATGCTAATGTTAAGCATGTGATATTTCTATTCAAAATAGGACAGAATAGTGCATTTTTTATACCATTAAAATGTTGTAAACTAATTTTCATAGAAGCTTGTATGTGACACATTTTTAAAAAACATCTACAGCTGTACAACATTTACGTTTAAAAGGAGCTACTCCAAATCCTGATTACCCTGAATAGCAAGGATTTGAAGGGCTTCTGCCAGCAAGGATGTTATGGTATTTCTACTCCACTCTGTCCACCAAGCACACATCCTATTCTTGTGCTGAACCAAATCAAATGTATTTATTTAGCTGATTTGGAAATAGACTGCATGGATCATTACTAGCGTAGAATGATCTTATACTTCTTCATAGGCAAGACTCTCATGGATGCAGATGAGCAAGATCAAAATCACAGGTGACCCCACCTGTGTGTCCTGCATACATCTGCAAGTAGACCAACTTCAGCTCCCATAACTGGCTGTGGTGCTGTGGTAACTGGGAAGCTGCTGAATACTTAAAACTCCCAGGTGAGCATCCAACAGCTGATACTGGTTGCTCTAAGACCCCCCATGCTCAGTTCTGTCCCAGACTTTGGTAGAGTGACGGGCTCTTTGGTCCCCACTCATGTGCAACTCAGATCTCCTTGGATCTCCAGTAAATGAAATACCCTTTTTAAGATTAATTAGCCATGTATTTTTTGGTTTGTGGCTCAGAAAAGGTCACACATTCATTAGAAGTGCTCATATCAAAATTATGATGAGAATCAGTAGTTTTTAGCTGAGACAATGCAGTGTATTTCTCTGAGATTATGCAGGATGCTCAAAGAAAAAAATGACAGGAGATCTAATTTGGTGAGAAAGGCACAATAACATCTCATTTCCACACTGGTAGAACTCTATGGAGCAGCATCCTATATACTGACAATGCTTTGGCCATAAAAGTGAGCCAGCTGGAATGCATTAACATTTTTGACCATTAGTAATGAGTGGCAGGAAGTAGAGCTGTCATGGTTAGCACACAGTGCCCCCCTAAGTATTGTTGGAGAAGTGAGTTAGTGCCTTAGAAAGTACTCAGCTTCTAAGTTAGGTCTGAGGGATGAAAGGTTATGACCTCTGATTCCTCATGTCATGGAAAAAGATTTTTGCAGCTATAGGCTCCACAGAAGTTCCGTGTTTACTGACTACTAAGATTTACCTTGTATTTGAATATCATGTCCAAAGCAGAAAAAGAGATTACTTTTTGTAGATTACTTTTGCATTTCTTATATTTGGATTAAATGAAATCCTGCAAAACTAGCCAAAAGAAAAACTGATTACATGAATATTCTCCTGGCCACATCGCTTCATCAGAGATTTTTTTAGGAATAATAAGTCTTTCAAAGATAGCCTACAAAAATGTCATGTGGAAAAAAACCATCAGCAGATGATTTAATGTGAGTGAAATAATTGCCACGATTTGCTATAAAACTATCTCAATATAACATTCAATTTTGCAGTTAAGCATTTTCCTCACAAATAGAAGTCAAATTGCATTGATACTAAAATCATGGATTACAACAAAAAAAAATGTTTTCTACAAGGAGCTTTTTGAAGTTTTCCTTTCTATTCTATTTGAAAATATGCTTTGGGAAAAAAAAAAAAAAGATCTATTTCTGTTTGTGCTAATTTTCATAGTGGTTGAACAGATTTTTATGATACATCCTGAACGGTGACTCAATTTCTTCTGTGTTCTTTGTGCACAGGAAGGAGAGTCAGATGCCTCTGCCTCTTGCTCATGTCTGCACAGGATTAACTTAGTTTCTCTTCTATACCAGTCCAACTCAATCTATAATAAATTATCTATTCTCTTAATGATTGACTTCTTGAGCTTTAGCTGCCTGATATGTCAGAAAAAGTTTCTCATTTCTTGCCACTTTCTTTTGTTCTTCCATCAGAACTAGAAGAGATCAACATACCTGTTTTTTACATCATTATCAATACTAGGGCAGCTATCAAATGCTCTGGTGCTGGAAAAAACACTGGTTGATATAAAAACAGCTTAGTATTAGTAAGCAAGAGAAACGTAGAGAATAAAATAAAATTACAGGAAGAAACTGGCTTTTGTTATCAGTCTTCTTTTAAAGAACTGCTCTGAAATAAGACTTTATTTACCACTGTTGTGACTCGTGTTAAAAAACAACAACAAAAAAAAACCAAACCAGAAAATGCATGCTATAAAATTAACAGCTGGTTTTTATTTTGTTTGTCAACCAGACAAGTATTTCTTAAGCAATCAGAAAACAATTCAGTACATTCAAGTCCTTAAATTATTTTGGCAGTGTGCCCTCTTATGTTGCACATTTGAGCAGAGACTGAGTTGGCCAGTAGTGCATTTAGCTGTGGTTCATGGCCTTGGGCAGTACTTCTCTTCTTCTAGAGAGAGAAGGCAGACTGGTACCACAAAACCTCTACAGCTTCTATCATTTTACGCAAAGCCACTGCCTGAAGTTCAACATTTCTGTAACATGTTCAAAAGAAATTTAGCATGGCCTGTTCTGTGACGGTTTCTGGAATTTCACATGACAAACCAGTCCTTCAGCAGACAAGTGGAATTCCCTTCAGGTTATGATAAAGCAGAATATATGCTCCAAAATGCACTCAATGTATTTAAGCTGCTAGCAAATTAATTCTTGGGATCAGATTAAAAGGAATCCAAACTAATTATTTTTTCATTTAAAAAAGACATTATTTTAGCCATTAAGGGTCTCAGCACCAGCTATTTCCTTCCATATATCCATTCCCCCTGTGTGCCATGACTGCTAATTTAAATATAACCTCTATTGCCCGTGACAGGTTGTCCTAGAAACTATTGCACTAATGCATTAATGATGGAGATATTTATATTTATAGCCCTGCAGACATCTTATGGCTGCTTGCCCCTATAGTTAAAAACTTATGCTTGTAGGTTATGTTTATAATTTATTATGTGACTCATAAGTATCCATTTCTCATCTATTAGAACCTCTTGATTCCCAGATGAGAAATAGAAAAGAATTTGAGAGTGAAGTTTCATTTAGAAGTTTTTCTGGGCTGTGCATGGAGAAGGCTGTGTTTTTGTGACACCATATTCAGACTGTTTCTACCTTCCTGTTTCCTCTGCTTCTGAGGAAAGCAGTGGACATGCCATTCTAGCTTGTGATTGAATCTTCTTGACTCAGATTTTCTGTTGACTGCATTAAATGTATGTAGAAGCCAAAGCTAGGTAATATGATAACTGGGAAGTCATTTGTCATTACGATTATCCCCTTCTGGCTGCATTGCTGTGAGTAGTGTGGAAGTAGGAGGAAAATGGTATATCAGAAAGCAATATTGATATAAAACCAGGACAAAGATAAAAAGCAAAGCAGCCAGATGTGTCTTTGCTTTTAGCACAATCTTATTCTATTAGTCTTGATGTCAATGGCCCATGGTGACTAACAAAAGTGGCAAAGAAACTCGGGATGTTGAAACCTGCAGACAGAGGGTAGGTACATTGATCACCATGCTACTGCTGCACAAAACCAATTGTTAATAACTCAGATTTTACCAATTGATCTGAAAACACTCCCAGAGGCGATAACTGTCAAGACTGCATTTTTTAGAGGAAGAGGCCAAAGCACAGAGTTCAAATGTCTTGCTAGAAGGTCAGCAGTAAACATGGGTCTCTTGACTCCTATCAATTGTCTGTTCATTATACTACTGATATTGTCATGTCTCTTCTAGAGTTCTCCAAAGGCTTACTATAGTGTAGAAATCCACGACAAAGTTATTAGCTATAAGCTTGGTAATTAAAAACCCTTTTCAGGAGTGCAAGTCACACAGTTCCATTCATAACAACTTTCAACAGTGCTAAGGGACCCTGGGGCTAAAAATCTCGTGTTCCCCTCATGTAATGCAGGAACTCCTTCAAAAGTCATTCATCTGGGTTTGGATGGAAGGGAAGTATCAGAAATTCAAAAGTATGGTAGATGCATGATATTCCCCTCTGTATGGTTATTTCTTGCTAGCAACATCATGAGACTAATCCAGGTTGTGAATTCTCTAGCTCTTGATTAATTTTGTGGCTGTATAAACCAATCCTGGAGTGGGAAGCATGCCCCACTGTCAGCTTTCCTCCAAACTAGAAAACTGGCACTCTGTTCTGACAGAGTTCGCGTTTGGACTTTGTTTGGACAGTATTCTCAGGCACCTAGTGTGACTCGTGGGGATGGTGCTATGCAGGGCCAGGAGCTGGACTTGATGACCCTTGTGGGTTCCTTCCAACTCGGCATATTCTGTGGTTCTGTGAAAGTGTCTTTTCACAGAGGTACTAATTTTTCTCAGGGGGCCATGAATGGATCACTGTACAAGTGCTTAGGATTCAGGCTGTAAATTACACAAATCTCTGACGAGATCGCCAGCACATGGGGTGGGGGATAAGATGCGCCATACTGTGCTTTTCTGTGGCTAAGCTTTGGCATCTCTGGAATACCTTTACCCATAGAGCAACATGAGCATTTCCAAATCTACTTAAAATGGAAGGTGAAGGATCATACAACAATGACACCAAGTTGGGAGGGAGTGTCGACCTGCTGGAACGCAGGAGGGCTCTGCAGAGGGATCTGGATAGGCTGGAGAGATGGGCTGACTCCAATGGGATGAAGTTCAACAAGGCCAAGTGCCGGGTCCTGCACTTTGGCCACAACAACCCCCTGCAGCGCTACAGGCTGGGCACAGAGTGGCTGGAGAGCAGCCAGGCAGAAAGGGACCTGGGGGTGCTGATTGACAGGAGGCTGAACATGAGCCA